>NW_027182892.1:185000-355000 GCF_041146395.1 Eulemur rufifrons
GTGTTAGCATTAGGGCTTAAGGTTAGGATTAAGCGGTAGGTTAGATTTAGGGTTAGATCTAGGCGTTAGGGTAAGGGCTAGCGTTAGGGTTAAGAGATAGGGTTAGGTTTAATGCTTAGGATTAGGGTTAGGGTTTGGGGTTAAAGTAAGTGTTAGGGGTTAGGTTTAAGGATCCAAGGTTAGGGTTATTTTTAGCTGTAGTGTTAGTGTTAGGGATAAGGGATCCCATTAGCGTTAAGGGTCTTCCTTACTGTAGGGTTAAGTGTTAGGCTTAGAGTTAAAGGTTAAGGTTAGGGTCAGTGTTAAGATTTAGGGTGAGGGTTAATGGTTAGGGTAAAGGTTAAGCATTTGGGTTAGGGATTAGTGATTAGGGTTTTTGGTTAGTGTTAGGGTTAGCGGTTAGGAGTTAGTGTTTTATGAAGGGGTATGGTTAGAATTAGGATTGGGGTTAGAGTTAGGGTGAGGTATAGGGGTTAGGTTTAGGGGTTAGTTTTAGGGTAAAAGGATGGGATTAGGGTTACGGGTTGGGCTTAGGTTTAGGGAAAAGTTTACTGCTAGGGTTAGGGATAGGTTTCAGGGTTAGCTTTAGGGGTTCTGGTTAGGGTTAGGTGTTAAGATAGTGTCAGGGTTAGGTCTAGTCGTGAGGGTAAGGTTTAGGGTTAGCTTTAAGAGCTAGGGTTAGGTTTAATGGTTAGGATTAGGATTAGGGTCAAGGGTTAGGGTAGGGATTAGGGTGAAGGGTTAGGGTTTTTGTTAGGCATAGCGTTGGGGTTAAAATTAAAGGTTACTGTCAGTGTTAGGGTTGTAGATAGGGTTAGGGTTAGGGTTAGGGTTAAGGGATAGGATTAGGGTTAAGTGTTGGGCTTAGGGTTAGTGTTTAGTGTTAAGGTTAGCATTAAGGATTAGGGTTAGGATCAGGGTTAAATGCTTGGGTGCGGGTAATGGTTAGGGTCAGGGTTAAGGTTCACGGATAGGGTTAGTGTTAAGGGTTACGGGTAGGTTTAGGGTTCAGGGTTAGTGTTAGCATTAGGGCTTAAGGTTAGGATTAGGCGGTAGGTTAGATTTAGGGTTAGATCTAGGCGTTAGGGTAAGGGCTAGCGTTATGGTTAAGAGATAGGGTTAGGTTTAATGCTTAGGATTAGCTTTAGGGTTTGGGGTTAAAGTAAGTGTTAGGGGTTAGGTTTAAGGATCCAAGGTTAGGGTTATTTTTAGCTGTAGTGTTAGGGTTAGGGATAAGGGATCCCATTAGCATTAAGGGTCTTCCTTACTGTAGGGTTAAGGGTTAGGCTTAGAGTTAAAGGTTAAGGTTAGGGTCAGGGTTAAGATTTAGGGTGAGGGTTAACGGTTAGGGTAAAGGTTAAGCGTTAGGGTTAGGGATTAGTGATTAGGGTTTTTGGTTAGTGTTAGGGTTAGCGGTTAGGAGTTAGTGTTTTATGAAGGGGTATGGTTAGAATTAGGATTGGCGTTAGAGTTAGGGTGAGGTATAGGGGTTAGGTTTAGGGGTTAGTTTTAGGGTAAAAGGATAGGATTAGGGTTACGGGTTGGGCTTAGGTTTAGGGTTCAAGTTTACTGCTGGGGTTAGGGATAGGGTTCAGGGTTAGCTTTAGGGGTTCTGGTTAGGGTTAGGTGTTAGGTTAGTGTCAGGGTTAGGTCTAGTCGTGAGGGTAAGGTTTAGGGTTAGCTTTAAGAGCTAGGGTTAGGTTTAATGGTTAGGATTAGGATTAGGCTTAAGGGTTAGGGTAAGGCTTAGGGGTTAGGGTGAAGGGTTAGGGTTTTTGTTAGGCATAGCGTTGGGGTTAAAAGTAAGGGTTACTGTCAGTGTTAGGGTTGTAGGTAGGGTTACGGTTAGGGTTAGCGGTTTAAAATTAGGATTAGGGATTAGGTGTCACACTGATGGCTAGGAGATAGGGTTAGAATTATGGGATAGGGGTTGTTCTCAGGAAATGGGTTATGCATTAACGTTAGGATAAGAGGTTAAAGTTAGGCGCACGGTGAGGTTTACGTGTTAAGGGGAGAAATAGGAACAGGGTTGGGTGTTATGTTCATTGTTAGGGTTATCTGTTAAAGGTATTGTTTCTGCTTAGCGCACGGGCCCTGTCTGCATTAGGCGGGCGGGGGGAGTTTAGGGGGCGGGGATTGTACCCGGGAACCCACTCTATCATACTCTGGGTATGGGCCCATGGGTTTCATGCAGGACACAGTGGTAGAGCCTCCTTTCACGCATGGCATGGGAGGATTGCAGGCTTTCTAAACTCTAAGAAAGCAAGAAGTCTGAGAATTAGATTTAGGGTTAGGATTCTGGTTAGGGTTAAGGATGAAGTTTAGTGTTAGGGTGAGGGCTTAGGGTTAGGGATTAGGGTTAGGGTTAAAGGTTACTCTTAGGTTTAACGGTTACACTTTGGTTTAGGGTTGAGGTTTACGGTTAGGGTTAAGATGAGGGGTTAGGGTTTGGTACAGGGTTAGGGTTAAGTGTTAGGTTTAGGGTTGAAGATTAGGATTAGGGTTAGGATTAAAGGTTAGCGTGAGAGTTAACGCTTAGGGTTAAGGTTAAGAGTTAGGGTTTAGGGTTAGGGTTAGGTTTAGGGTTAGTTTTAGGGTTAGAGTTAAGTGCTATGGTTTGTTTTAGAGGTTAGGTTTAGGTTTACTGGTCACGGTTAGGGTTACGTTTAGTGGGTAGCATTAGGGTTAGGGTTAGGGTTAAGGGATAGGATTAGGGTTAAGTGCTGGGCTTAGGGTTAGGGTTTAGTGTTAGGTTTATCATTAAGTATTAGGGTTAGAATCATGGTTAAATGCTTGGGAGCGGGTAATGGTTAGGGTCAGGGTTAAGGTTCACGGATAGGGTTAGTGTTTAGGGTTACGGGTAGGTTTAGGGTTCAGGGTTAGTGTTAGCATTAGGGCTTAAGGTTAGGATTAAGCGGTAGGTTAGATTTAGTGTTAGATCTAGGCGTTAGGGTAAGGGCTAGCGTTAGGGTTAAGAGATAGGGTTAGGTTTAATGCTTAGGATTAGGGTTAGGGTTTGGGGTTAAAGTAAGTGTAAGGGGTTGGGTTTAAGGATCCAAGGTTAGGGTTATTTTTAGCTGTAGTGTTAGGGTTAGGGATAAGGGATCCCATTAGCATTAAGGGTCTTCCTTACTGTAGGGTTAAGGGTTAGGCTTAGAGTTAAAGGTTAAGGTTAGGGTCAGTGTTAAGATTTAGGGTGAGGGTTAACGGTTAGGGTATAGGTTAAGCGTTAGGGTAAGGGATTAGTGATTAGGGTTTTTGGTTAGTGTTAGGGTTAGCGGTTAGGAGTTAGTGTTTTATGAAGGGGTATGGTTAGAATTAGGATTGGGGTTAGAGTTAGGGTGAGGTATAGGGGTTAGGTTTAGGGGTTAGTTTTAGGGTAAAAGGATAGGATTAGGGTTACGGGTTGGGCTTAGGTTTAGGGTTAAAGTTTACTTCTGGGGTTAGGGATAGGGTTCAGGGTTAGCTTTAGGGGTTCTGGTTAGGGTTAGGTGTTAGGTTAGTGTCAGGGTTAGGTCTAGTCGTGAGGGTAAGGTTTAGGGTTACCTTTAAGAGCTAGGGTTAGGTTTAATGGTGAGGATTAGGATTAGGGTTAATGGTTAGGGTAAGGCTTAGGGGTTAGGGTGAAGGGTTAGGGTCAAGGGTTAGGGTTTTTGTTAGGCATAGCATTGGGGTTAGAAGTAAGGGTTACTGTCAGTGTTAGGGTTGAAGTTAGGGTTACGGTTAGGGTTAGCGGTTTAGAATTAGGGTTAGGGATTAGGTGTCACAGTGATGACTAGGAGATAGGGTTAGAATTATGGGATAGGGGTTGTTCTCAGGAAATGGGTTATGCATTAACGTTAGGATAAGAGGTTAAAGTTAGGCGCACGGTGAGGTTTCCGTGTTAAGGGGAGAAATAGGAACATGGTTGGGTTTTATGTTCAGGGTTTGGGTTATCTGTTAAAGGTATTGTTTATGCTTAGCGCACGGGCCCTGTCTGCATTAGGCGGGCGGGGGGAGTTTAGGGGGCTGGGATTGTACCCGGGAACCCACTCTATCATACTCTGGGTATGGGCCCGTGGGTTTCATGCAGGACACAGTGGTAGAGCCTCCTTTCACGCATGGCATGGGAGGATTGCAGGCTTTCTAAACTCTAAGAAAGCAAGAAGTCTGAGAATTAGATTTAGGGCTAGGATTATTTTTAGGGTTAAGGATGAAGTTTAGTGTTAGGGTGAGGGCTTAGGGTTAGGGATTAGGGTTAGAGTTAAAGGTTACTCTTAGGTTTAACGGTTACACTTTAATTTAGGGTTGAGGTTTACGGTTAGGGTTAAGATGAGGGGTTAGGGTTTGGTACAGGGTTAGGGTTAAGTGTTAGGTTTAGGGTTGAAGATTAGGATTAGGGTTAGGATTAAAGGTTACCGTGAGAGTTAACGCTTAGGGTTAAGGTTAAGAGTTAGGGTTTAGGGTTAGGGTTAATGTTAGTTTTACGGTTAGAGTTAAGTGCTATGGTTTATGTTAGAGGTTAGGGTTAGGTTTACTGGTGACGGTTAGGGTTATGTTTAGGGGTTAGCATTAGGGTTAGGGATAGGGTTAGGGTTAAGGGATAGGATTAGGGAAAAGTGTTGGGCTTAGGGTTAGGGTTTAGTGTTAAGGTTAGCATTAAGGATTAGGGTTAGGGTCAGGGTTAAATGCTTGGGTGCGGGTAATGGTTAGGGTCAGGTTTTAGGTTCACGGATAGGGTTAGTGTTAAGGGTTACGGGTAGGTTTAGGGTTCAGGGTTAGTGTTAGCATTAGGGCTTAAGGTTAGGATTAGGCGGTAGGTTAGATTTAGGGTTAGATCTAGGCGTTAGGGTAAGGGCTAGCGTTAGGGTTAAGAGATAGGTTTAGGTTTACTGCTTAGGATTAGGGTTAGGGTTTGGGGTTAAAGAAAGTGTTAGGGGTTAGGTTTAAGGATCCAAGGTTAGGGTTATTTTTAGCTGTAGTGTTAGGGTTAGGGATAAGGGATCCCATTAGCATTAAGGGTCTTCCTTACTGTAGGGTTAAGGGTTAGGCTTAGAGTAAAGGTTAAGGTTATGGTCAGGGTTAAGATTTAGGGTGAGGGTTAACGGTTTGGGTAAAGGTTAAGCGTTAGGGTTAGGGATTAGTGATTAGGGTTTTTGGTTAGTGCTAGGGTTAGCGGTTAATAGTTAGTGTTTTATGAAGGGGTATGGTTAGAATTAGGATAGGGGTTAGAGTTAGGGTGAGGTATAGGGGTTAGGTTTAGGGGTTCTGGTTAGGGTTAGGTGTTAGGTTAGTGTCAGGGTTAGGTCTAGTCATGAGGGTAAGGTTTAGGGTTAGCTTTAAGAGCTAGGGTTAGGTTTAATGGTTAGGATTAGGATTAGGGTTAAGGGTTTTTGTAAGGCTTAGGGGTTAGGTTGAAGGGTTAGGGACAAGGGTTAGGGTTATTGTTAGGCATAGCGTTGGGGTTAGTAGTAAGGGTTACTGTCAGGGTTAGGGTTGTAGGTAGGGTTACGGTTAGGGTTAGCGGTTTAGAATTAGGGTTAGGGATTAGGTGTCACAGTGATGACTAGGAGATAGGGTTAGAATTATGGGATAGGGGTTGTTCTCAGGAAATGGGTTATGCATTAACGTTAGGATAAGAGGTTAATGTTAGGCGCACGGTGAGGTTTACGTGTTAAGGGGAGAAATAGGAACAGGGTTGGGTGTTATGTTCAGTGTTAGGGTTATCTGTTAAAGGTATTGTTTATGCTTAGCGCACGGGCCCTGTCAGCATTAGGCGGGCAGGGGGAGTTATGCGGCTGGGATTGTACCCGGGAACCCACTCTATCATACTCTGGGCATGGGCCCGTGGATTTCATGCGGGACACAGTGGTAGAGCCTCCTTTCACGCATGGCATGGGAGGATTGCAGGCTTTCTAAACTCTAAGAAAGCAAGAAGTCTGAGAATTAGATTTAGGGTTAGGATTCTGGTTATTGTTAAGGATGAAGTTTAGTGTTAGGGTGAGGGCTTAGGGTTAGGGATTATGGTTAGGGTTAAAGGTTACTCTTAGGTTTAACAGTTACACTTTGGTTTAGGGTTGAGGTTTACGGTTAGGGTTAAGATGAGGGGTTAGGTTTTGGTACAGGGTTAGGGTTAAGTGTTAGGTTTAGGGTTGAAGATTAGGATTAGGGTTAGGATTAAAGGTTAGCGTGAGAGTTAACGCTTAGGGTTAAGGTTAAGAGTTAGGGTTTAGGGTTAGGGTTAGGGTTAGGGTTAGTTTTAGGGTTAGAGTTATGTGCTATGGTTTGTGTTAGAGGTTAGGGTTAGGTTTACTGGTCATGCTTAGGTTTACGTGTAGGGGGTAGCATTAGGGTTAGGGTTAGGGTTAAGGTATAGGATTAGGGTTAAGTGTTGGGCTTAGGGTTAGGGTTTAGTGTTAGGGTTAGCATTAAGGATTAGGGTTAGGGTGAGGGTTAAATGCTTGGGTGCGGGTAATGGTTAGGGTCAGGGTTAAGGTTCACGGATAGGGTTAGTGTTAAGGGTTACGGAGAGGTTTAGAGTTCAGGGTTAGTGTTAGCATTAGGGCTTAAGGTTAGGATTAGGCGGTAGGTTAGATTTAGGGTTAGATCTAGGCGTTAGGGTAAGGGCTAGCGTTAGGGTTAAGAGATAGCGTTAGGTGTATTGCTTAGCAGTAGCGTTAGGGTTTGGGGTTAAAGTAAGTGTTAGGGGTTAGGTTTAAGGATCCAAGGTTAGGGTTATTTTTAGCTGTAGTGTTAGGGTTAGGGATAAGGGATCCCATTAGCATTAAGGGTCTTCCTTACTGTAGGGTTAAGGGTTAGGCTTAGAGTTAAAGATTAAAGTTAGGGTCAGTGTTAAGATTTAGGGTGAGGGTTAACGGTTAGGGTAAAGGTTAAGCGTTAGGGTTAGGGATTAGTGATTAGGGTTTTTGGTTAGTGTTAGGGTTAGCGGTTAAGAGTTAGTGTTTTATGAAGGGGTATGGTTAGAATTAGGATTTGGGTTAGAGTTAGAGTGAGTTGTAGGGGTTAGGTTTAGGGGTTAGTTTTAGGGTAAAAGGATAGGATTAGGGTTACGGGTTGGGCTTAGGTTTAGGGTTAAAGTTTACTGCTGGGGTTAGGGATAGGGTTCAGGGTTAGCTTTAGGGGTTCTGGTTAGGGTTAGGTGTTAGGTTAGTGTCAGGGTTAGGTCTAGTCGTGAGGGTAAGGTTTAGGGTTAGCTTTAAGAGCTAGGGTTAGGTTTAATGGTTAGGATTAGGATTAGGGTTAAGGGTTAGGGTAAGGCTTAGGGGTTAGGGTGAAGGGTTAGGGTCAAGGGTTAGGGTTTTTGTTAGGCATAGCGTTGGGGTTAGAATTAAGGGTTACTGTCAGTGTTAGGGTTGTAGGTAGGGTTACGGTTAGGGTTAGCGGTTTAGAATTAGGGTTAGGGATTAGGTGTCACAGTGATGACTAGGAGATAGGGTTAGAATTATGGGATAGGGGTTGTTCTCAGGAAATGGGTTATGCATTAACGTTAGGATAAGAGGTTAAAGTTAGGCGCAGGGTGAGGTTTACGTGTTAAGGGGAGAAATAGGAACAGGGTTCGGTGTCATGTTCAGGGTTAGGGTTATCTGTTAAAGGTATTGTTTATGCTTAGCGCACGGGCCCTGTCTGCATTAGGCGGGCCGGGGGAGTTTAGGGGTCTGGGATTGTACCCGGGAAACCACTCTATCATACTCTGGGTATGGGCCCATGGGTTTCATGCAGGACACAGTGGTAGAGCCTCCTTTCACGCATGGCATGGGAGGATTGCAGGCTTTCTAAACTCTAAGGAAGCAAGAAGTCTGAGAATTAGATTTAGGGTTAGGATTCTGGTTAGGGTTAAGGATGAAGTTTAGTGTTAGGGTGAGGGCTTAGGGTTAGGGATTAGGGTTAGGATTAAGGGTTACTCTTAGGTTTAACGGTTACACTTTGGTTTAGGGTTGAGGTTTACGGTTAGGGTTAAGATGAGGGGTTAGGGTTTGATACAGGGTTAGGGTTAAGAGTTAGGTTTAGGGTTGAAGATTAGGATTAGGGTTAGGATTAAAGGTAGCGTGAGAGTTAACGCTTAGGGTTAAGGTTAAGAGTTAGGGTTTAGGGTTAGGGTTAGGGTTAGTGTTAGTTTTAGGGTTAGAGTTATGTGCTATGGTTTGTGTTAGAGGTTAGGGTTAGGTTTACTGGTCACGGTTAGGGTTACGTTTAGGGGGTAGTTTTAGGGTTAGGGTTAGGGTTAAGGGATAGGATTAGGGTTAAGTGTTGGGCTTAGGGATAGGGTTTAGTGTTAGGTTTACCATTAAGGATTGGTGTAAGGGTCAGGGTTAAATGCTTGGGTGCGGGTAATGGTTAGGGTCAGGGTTAAGGTTCACGGATAGGGTTAGTGTTAAGGGTTACGGGTAGGTTTAGGGTTCAAGGTTAGTGTTAGCATTAGGGCTTAAGGTTAGGATTAGGCGGTAGGTTAGATTTAGGGTTAGATCTAGGCGTTAGGGTAAGGGCTACCATTAGGGTTAAGAGATAGGGTTAGGTTTAATTCTTAGGATTATGGTTACGGTTTGGGGTTAAAGTAAGTGTTAGGGGTTAGGTTTAAGGATCCAAAGTTAGGGTTATTTTTAGCTGTAGTGTTAGGGTTAGGGATAAGGGATCCCATTAGCATTAAGGGTCTTCCTTACTGTAGGGTTAAGGGTTAGGCTTAGAGTTAAAGGTTAAGGTTAGGGTCAGTGTTAAGATTTAGGGTGAGGGTTAACGGTTAGGGTAAAGGTTAAGCGTTAGGGTTAGGGATTAGTGATTAGGGTTTTTGGTTAGTGTTAGGGTTAGCGGTTAGGAGTTAGTGTTTTATGAAGGGGTATGGTTAGAATTAGGATTGGGGTTAGAGTTAGGGTGAGGTATAGGGGTTAGGTTTAGGGGTTAGTTTTAGGGTAAAAGGATAGGATTAGGGTTACGGGTTGGGCTTAGGTTTAGGGTTAAAGTTTACTGCTGGGGTTAGGGATAGGGTTCAGGGTTAGCTTTAGGGGTTCTGGTTAGGGTTAGGTGTTAGGTTAGTTTCAGGGTTAGGTCTAGTCGTGAGGGTAAGGTTTAGGGTTAGCTTTAAGAGCTAGGGTTAGGTTTAATGGTTAGGATTAGGAGTAGGGTTAAGGGTTAGGCAAGGCTTAGGGGTTAGGGTGAAGGGTTAGGGTCAAGGGTTAGGGTTTTTGTTAGGCATAGCGTTGGGTTTAGAAGTAAGGGTTACTGTCAGTGTTAGGGTTGTAGGTAGGGTTACGGTTAGGGTTAGCGGTTTAGAATTAGGGTTAGGGATTAGCTGTCACAGTGATGACTAGGAGATAGGGTTAGAATTATGGGATGGGGTTGTTCTCAGGAAATGGGTTATGCATTAACGTTAGGATAAGAGGTTAAAGTTAGGCGCACGGTGAGGTTTACGTGTTAAGGGGAGAAATAGGAACAGGGTTGGGTGTTATGTTCAGGGTTAGGGTTATCTGTTAAAGGTATTGTTTATGCTTAGCGCACGGGCCCTGTCTGCATTAGGCGGGTGGGGGGAGTTCAGGGGGCTGGGATTGTACCCGGGAACCCACTCTATCATACTCTGGGTATGGGCCCGTGAGTTTCATGCAGGACACAGTGGTAGAGCCTCCTTTCACGCATGGTATGGGAGGATTGCAGGCTTTCTAAACTCTAAGGAAGCAAGAAGTCTGAGAATTAGATTTAGGGTTAGGATTCTGGTTAGGGTTAAGGATGAAGTTTAGTGTTAGGGTGAGGGCCTAGGGTTAGGGATTAGGGTTAGGGTTAAAGGTTACTCTTAGGTTTAACGGTTACACTTTGGTTTAGGGTTGAGGTTTACGGTTAGGGTTAACATGAGGGGTTAGGGTTTGGTACAGGGTTAGGGTTAAGTGTCAGGTTTAGGGTTGAAGATTAGGATTAGGGTTAGGATTAAAGGTTAGCGTGAGAGTTAACGCTTAGGGTTAAGGTTAAGAGTTAGGGTTTAGGTTTAGGGTTAGGGTTAGGCTTAGTTTTAGGGTTAGAGTTATGTGCTATGGTTTGTGTTAGAGGTTAGGGTTAGGTTTACTGGTCACGGTTAGCGTTACGTTTAGGGGGTAGCATTAGGGTTCGGGTTAGGGTTAAGGGATAGGATTAGAGATAAGTGTTGGGATTAGGGTTAGGGTTTAGTGTTAGGGTTAGCATTAAGGATTAGGGTTTGGGTCAGGGTTAAATGTTTGGGTGCGTGTAATGGTTAGGGTCAGGGTTTAGGTTCACGGATAGGGTTAGTGTTAAGGGTTACGGGTAGGTTTAGGGTTCAGGGTTAGTGTTAACATTAGGGCTTAGGTTAGGATTAGGCGGTAGGTTAGATTTAGGGTTAGATCTAGGCGTTAGGGTAAGGGCTAGCGTTAGGGTTAAGAGATAGGGTTAGGTTTAATGCTTAGGATTATGGTTAGGGTTTGGGGTTAAAGGAAGTGTTAGGGGTTAGGTTTAAGGAACCAAGGTTAGGGTTATTTTTAGCTGTAGTGTTAGGGTTAGGGATAAGGGATCCCATTAGCATTAAGGGTCTTCCTTACTGTAGGGTTAAGGGTTAGGCTTAGAGTTAAAGGTTAAGGTTAGGGTCAGTGTTAAGATTTAGGTTGAGGGTTAACGGTCAGGGTAAAGGTTAAGTGTTAGGGTTAGGGATTAGTGATTAGGGTTTTTGGTTAGTGTTAGGGTTAGCGGTTAGGAGTTAGTGTTTTATGAAGGGGTATGGTTAGAATTAGGATTGGGGTTAGAGTTAGGGTGAGGTATAGGGGTTAGGTTTAGGGGTTAGTTTTAGGGTAAAAGGATAGGATTAGGGTTACGGGTTGGGCTTAGGTTTAGGGTTAAAGTTTCCTGCAGGAGTTAGGGATAGGGTTCAGGGTTAGCTTTAGGGGTTCTGGTTAGGGTTAGGTGTTAGGTTAGTGTCAGGGTTAGGTCTAGTCGTGAGGGTAAGGTTTAGGGTTAGCTTTAAGAGCTAGGGTTAGGTTTAATGGTTAGGATTAGGATTAGGGTTAAGGGTTAGGGTAAGGCTTAGGGGTTAGGGTGAAGGGTTAGGGTTTTTGTTAGGCATAGCGTTGGGGTTAGAAGTAAGGGTTACTGTCAGTGTTAGGGTTGTAGGTAGGGTTACGGTTAGGTTTAGCGGTTTAGAATTAGGATTAGGGATTAGGTGTCACAGTGATGACTAGGAGATAGGGTTAGAATTATGTCATAGGGGTTGTTCTCAGGAAATGGGTTATGCATTAACGTTAGGATAAGAGGTTAAAGTTAGGCGCACGGTGAGGTTTACGTGTTAAGGGGAGAAATAGGAACAGGGTTCGGTGTTATGTTCAGGGTTAGGGTTATCTGTTAAAGGTATTGTTTATGCTTAGCGCACGGGCCCTGTCTGCATTAGGCGGGCGGGGGGAGTTTAGGGGGCTGGGATTGTACCCAGGAACCCACTCTATCATACTCTGGGTATGGGCCCGTGGGTTTCATGCAGGACACAGTGGTAGAGCCTCCTTTCACGCATGGCATGGGAGGATTGCAGGCTTTCTAAACTCTAAAAAAGCAAGAAGTCTGAGAATTAGATTTAGGGTTAGGATTCTGGTTAGGGTTAAGGATGAAGTTTAGTGTTAGGGTGAGGGCTTAGGGTTAGGGATTAGGGGGTTAGGGTTAAAGGTTACTCTTAGGTTTAACGGTTACACTTTGGTTTAGGGTTGAGGTTTAGGGTTAGGGTTAAGATGAGGGGTTAGGGTTTGGTACAGGGTTAGGGTTAAGTGTTAGGTTTAGGGTTGAAGATTAGGATTAGGGTTAGGATTAAAGGTTAGCGTGAGAAAAATGCTTAGTGTTAAGGTTAAGAATTAGGGTTTAGGGTTAGGGTTAGGGTTAGTGTTAATTTTAGGGTTAGAGTTATGTGCTATGGTTTGTGTTATAGGTTAGGGTTAGGTTTACTGGTCACGGTTAGGGTTACGTTTAGGGGGTAGCATTAGGGTTAGTGTTAGGGTTAAGGGATAGGATTAGAGATAAGTGTTGGGCTTAGGGTTAGGGTTTAGTGTTAGGGTTAGCATTAAGGATTAGGGTTAGGGTAGGGTTAAATGTTGGGGGCGGGTAATGGCTAGGGTCAGGGTTTAGGTTCACGGATAGGGTTAGTGTTAAGGGTTACGGGTAGGTTTAGGGTTCAGGGTTAGTGTTAACATTAGGGCTTAAGGTTAGGATTAGGCGGTAGGTTAGATTTAGGGTTAGATCTAGGCGTTAGGGTAAGGGCTAGCGTTAGGGTTAAGAGATAGGGTTAGGTTTAATGCTTAGGATTAGGGTTAGGTTTTGGGGTTAAAGTAAGTGTTAGGGGTTAGGTTTAAGGATCCAAGGTTAGGGTTATTTTTAGCTGTAGTGTTAGGGTTAGGGATAAGGGATCCCATTAGCATTAAGGGCCTTCCTTACTGTAGGGTTAAGGGTTAGGCTTAGAGTTAAAGGTTAAGGTTAGTGTCAGTGGTAAGATTTAGGGTGAGGGTTAACGGTTAGGGTAAAGGTTAAGCATTAGGGTTAGGGATTAGTGATTAGGGTTTTTGGTTATTGTTAGGGTTAGCGGTTAGGAGTTAGTGTTTTATGAAGGGGTATGGTTAGAATTAGGATTGGGGTTAGAGTTAGGGTGAGGTATAGGGGTTAGGTTTAGGGGTTAGTTTTAGGGTAAAAGGATAGGATTAGGGTTACGGGTTGGGCTCAGGTTTAGGGTTAAAGTTTCCTGCAGGAGTTAGGGATAGGGTTCAGGGTTAGCTTTAGGGGTTCTGGTTAGGGTTAGGTGTTAGGTTAGTGTCAGGGTTAGGTCTAGTCGTGAGGGTAAGGTTTAGGGTTAGCTTTAAGAGCTAGGGTTAGGTTTAATGGTTAGGATTAGGATTAGGGTTAAGGGTTAGGGTAAGGCTTAGGGGTTAGGGTGAAGGGTTAGGGTCAAGGGTTAGGGTTTTTGTTAGGCATAGCGTTGGGGTTAGAAGTAAGGGTTACTGTCAGTGTTAGGGTTGTAGGTAGGGTTACGGTTAGGGTTAGCGGTTTAGAATTAGGGTTAGGGATTAGGTGTCACAGTGATGACTAGGAGATAGGGTTAGAATTATGGGATGGGGTTGTTCTCAGGAAATGGGTTATGCATTAACGTTAGGATAACAGGTTAAATTTAGGCGCACGGTAAGGTTTACGTGTTAAGGGGAGAAATAGGAACAGGGTTGGGTGTTATGTTCAGGGTTAGGGTTATCTGTTAAAGGTATTGTTTATGCTTAGCGCACGGGCCCTGTCTGCATTAGGCGGGCGGGGGGAGTTTAGGGGCCTGGGATTGTACCCGGGAACCCACTCTATCATACTCTGGGTATGGGCCCGTGGGTTTCATGCAGGGTACAGTGGTAGAGCCTCCTTTCACGCATGGCATGGAAGGATTGCAGGCTTTCTAAACTCTAAGAAAGCAAGAAGGCTGAGAATTAAATTTAGGGTTAGGATTCTGGTTAGGGTTAAGGATGAAGTTTAGTGTTAGGGTGAGGGCTTAGGGTTAGGGATTAGGGTTAGGGTTAAAGGTTACTCTTAGGTTTAACGGTTACACTTTGGTTTAGGGTTGGGGTTTACTGTTAGGGTTAAGATGAGGGGTTAGGGTTTGGTACAGGGTTAGGGTTAAGTGTTAGGTTTAGGGTTGAAGTTTAGGATTAGGGTTAGGATTAAAGGTTAGCGTCAGAGTTAACGCTTAGGGTTAAGGTTAAGAGTTGGGGTTTAGGGTTAGGGTTAGGGTTAGTTTTAGGGTTAGAGTTATGTGCTATGGTTTGTGTTAGAGGTTAGGAGTAGGTTTACTGGACACGGATAGGATTACGTTTAGGGGTTAGCATTAGGGTTAGGGTTAGGGTTAGGGTTAAGGGATAGGATTAGGGTTAAGTGTTGGGCTTAGGGTTGAGGTTTAGTGTTAGGGATAGTACTAAGGATTAGGGTTAGGGTCAGGCTTAAATGCTTGGGTGCGGGTAATGGTTAGGGTCAGGGTTAAGGTTCACGGATAGGGTTAGTGTTAAGGGTTACGGGTAGGTTTAGGGTTCAGGGTTAGTGTTAACATTAGGGCTTAAGGTTAGGATTAGGCGGTAGGTTAGATTTAGGGTTAGATCTAGGCGTTAGGGTAAGGGCTAGCATTAGGGTTAAGAGATAGGGTTAGGTTTAAAGCTTAAGATTAGGGTTAGGGTTTGGGGTTAAAGTAAGTGTTAGGGGTTAGGTTTAAGGATCCAAGGTTAGGGTTAGTTTTAGCTGTAGTGTTAGGGTTAGGGATAAGGGATCCCATTAGCATTAAGGGTCTTCCTTACTGTAGGGTTAAGGGTTAGGCTTAGAGTTAAAGGTTAAGTTTAGGGTCAGTGTTAAGATTTAGGGTGAGGGTTAACGGTTAGGGTAAAGGTTAAGCGTTAGGGTTAGGGATTAGTGTTTAGGGTTTTGGTTAGTGTTAGGGTTAGCGGTTAGGAGTTAGTGTTTTATGAAGGGGTATGGTTAGAATTAGGATTGGGGTTAGAGTTAGGGTGAGGTATAGGGGTTAGGTTTAGGGGTTAGTTTTAGGGTAAAAGGATAGGATTAGGGTTACGGGTTGGGCTTAGGTTTAGGGTTAAAGTTTACTGCTAGGGTTAGGGATAGGGTTCAGGGTTAGCTTTAGGGGTTCTGGTTAGTGTTAGGTGTTAGCTTAGTGTCAGGGTTAGGTCTAGTCGTGAGGGTAAGGTTTAGGGTTAGCTTTAAGAGCTAGGATTAGGTTTAATGATTAGGATTAGGATTAGGGTTAAGTGTTAGGGTAAGGCTTAGGGGTTAGGGTGAAGGGTTAGGGTCAAGGGTTAGGGTTTTTGTTAGGCATAGCGTTGGGGTTAGAAGTAAGGGTTACTGTCAGTGTTAGGGTTGTAGGTAGGGTTACGGTTAGGGTTAGCGGTTTAGAATTAGGGTTAGGGATTAGGTGTCACAGTGATGACTAGGAGATAGGGTTAGAATTATGGGATAGGGGTTGTTCTCAGGAAATGGGTTATGCATTAACGTTAGGATAAGAGGTTAAAGTTAGGCGCACGGTGAGGTTTACGTGTTAAGGGGAGAAATAGGAACAGGGTTGGGTGTTATGTTCAGGGTTAGGGTTATCTGTTAAAGGTATTGTTTATTCTTAGCGCACGGGCCCTGTCTGCATTAGGCGGGCGGGGGGAGTTTAGGGGGTTGGGATTGTACCCGGGAAGACACTCTATCATACTCCGGGTATGGGCCCGTGGGTTTCATGCAGGACACAGTGGTAGAGCCTCCTTTCACGCATGGCATGGGAGGATTGCAGGCTTTCTAAACTCTAAGGAAGCAAGAAGTCTGAGAATTAGATTTAGGGTTAGGATTATGGTTAGGGTTAAGGATGAAGTTTAGTGTTAGGGTGAGGGCTTAGGGTTAGGGATTAGGGTTAGGATTAAGGGTTACTCTTAGGTTTAACGGTTACACTTTGGTTTAGGGTTGAGGTTTACGGTTAGGGTTAAGATGAGGGGTTAGGGTTTGGTACAGGGTTAGGGTTAAGTGTTAGTTTTAGGGTTGAAGATTAGGATTAGGGTTAGGATTAAAGGTTAGCGTGAGAGTTAACGCTTAGGGTTAAGGTTAAGAGTTAGGGTTTAGGGTTAGTGTTAGGGTTAGTTTTAGGGTTAGAGTTATGTGCTATGGTTTGTGTTAGAGGTTAGGGTTAGGTTCACTGGTCACGGTTAGGGTTACGTTTAGGGGGTAGCATTAGGGTTAGGGTTAGTGTTAAGGGATAGGATTAGGGTTAAGTGTTGGGCTTAGGGTTAGGCTTTAGTGTTAGGGTTAGCATTAAGGATTAGGGTTAGGGTCAGGGTTAAATGCTTGGGTGCGGGTAATGGTTAGGGTCAGGTTTAAGGTTCACGGATAGGGTTAGTGTTAAGGGTTACGGATAGATTTAGGGTTCAGGGTTAGTGTTAGCATTAGGGCTTAAGGTTAGGATTAGGCGGTAGGTTAGATTTAGGGTTAGATCTAGGCGTTAGGGTAAGGGCTAGCGTTAGGGTTAAGAGATAGGGTTAGGTTTAATGCTTAGGATTCGGGTTAGGGTTTGGGGTTAAAGTAAGTGTTAGGGGTTAGGTTTAAGGATCCAAGGTTAGGGTTATTTTTAGCTGTAGTGTTAGGGTTAGGGATAAGGGATCCCATTAGCATTAAGGGTCTTCCTTACTGTAGGGTTAAGGGTTAGGCTTAGAGTTAAAGGTTAAGGTTAGGGTCAGTGTTAAGATTTAGGGTGAGGGTTAATGGTCAGGGTAAAGGTTAAGTGTTAGGGTTAGGGATTAGTGATTAGGGTTTTTGGTTAGTGTTAGGGTTAGCGGTTAGGAGTTAGAGTTTTATGAAGGGGTATGGTTAGAATTAGGATTGGGGTTAGAGTTAGGGTGAGGTATAGGGGTTAGGTTTAGGGGTTAGTTTTAGGGTAAAAGGATAGGATTAGGGTTACGGGTTGGGCTTAGGTTTAGGGTTAAAGTTTACTGCTGGAGTTAGGGATAGGGTTCAGGGTTAGCTTTAGGGGTTCTGGTTAGGGTTAGGTGTTAGGTTAGTGTAGGGTTAGGTCTAGTCGTGAGGGTAAGGTTTAGGGTTAGCTTTAAGAGCTAGGGTTAGGTTTAAAGGTTAGGATTAGGATTAGGGTTAAGGGTTAGGGTAAGGCTTAGGGGTTAGGGTGAAGGGTTAGGGTTTTTGTTAGGCATAGCGTTGGGGTTAGAAGTAAGGGTTACTGTCAGTGTTAGGGTTGTAGGTAGGGTTACGGTTAGGGTTAGCGGTTTAGAATTAGGATTAGGGATTAGGTGTCACAGTGATGACTAGGAGATAGGGTTAGAATTATGGGATGGGGTTGTTCTCAGGAAATGGGTTATGCATTAACGTTAGGATAAGAGGGTAAAGTTAGGCGCACGGTGAGGTTTCCGTGTTAAGGGGAGAAATAGGAACAGGGTTGGGTGTTATGTTCAGGGTTAGGGTTATCTGTTAAAGGTATTGTTTATGCTTAGCGCACGGGCCCTGTCTGCATTAGGCAGGCGGGGGGAGTTTAGGGGGCTGGGATTGTACCCGGAAACCCACTCTATCATACTCTGGGTATGGGCCCGTGGGTTTCATGCAGGACACAGTGGTAGAGCCTCCTTTCACGCATGGCATGGGAGGATTGCAGGCTTTCTAAACTCTAAGAAAGCAAGAAGTCTGAGAATTAGATTTAGGGATAGGATTCTGGTTAGGGTTAAGGATGAAGTTTAGTGTTAGGGTGAGGGCTTAGGGTTAGGGATTAGGGTTAGGGTTAAAGGTTACTCTTAGGTTTAACGGTTACACTTTGGTTTAGGGTTGAGGTTTACGGTTAGGGTTAAGATGAGGGGTTAGGGTTTGGTACAGGGTTAGGGTTAAGTGTTAGGTTTAGGGTTGAAGATTAGGATTAGGGTTAGGATTAAAGGTTAGCGTGAGTTTAACGCTTAGTGTTAAGGTTAAGAATTAGGGTTTAGGGTTAGGGTTAGGGTTAGGGTTAGTTTTAGGGTTAGAGTTATGTGCTATGGTTTGTGTTAGAGGTTAGGGTTAGGTTTACTGGTCACGGTTAGGGTTATGTTTAGGGGGTAGCATAAGGGTTAGGGTTAGGGTTAAGGGATAGGATTAGAGATAAGTGTAGGGCTTAGGGTTAGGGTTTAGTGTTAAGGTTAGCATTAAGGATTAGGGTTAGGGTCAGGGTTAAATGTTTGAGTGCGGGTAATGGTTAGGGCCAGGGTTTAGGTTAACGGATAGGGTTAGTGTTAAGGGTTACGGGTAGGTTTAGGGTTCAGGGTTAGTGTTAACATTAGGGCTTAAGGTTAGGATTAGGCGGTAGGTTAGATTTAGGGTTAGATCTAGGCATTAGGGTAAGGGCTAGCGTTAGGGTTAAGAGATAGGGTTAGGTTTAATGCTTAGGATTAGGGTTAGGGTTTGCGGTAAAGTAAGTGTTAGGGGTCAGGTTTAAGGATCCAAGGTTAGGGTTATTTTTAGCTGTAGTGTTAGGGTTAGGGATAAGGGATCCCATTAGCATTAAGGGTCTTCCTTACTGTAGGGTGAAGGGTTAGGCTTAGAGTTAAAGGTTAAGGTTAGGGTCAGTGTTAAGATTTAGGGTGAGGGTTAACGGTTAGGGTAAAGGTTAAGCGTTAGGGTTAGGGATTAGTGATTAGGGTTTTGGTTAGTGTTAGGGTTAGCGGTTAGGAGTTAGCGTTTTATGAAGGGGTATGGTTAGAATTAGGATTGGGGTTAGAGTTAGGGTGAGGTATAGGGGTTAGGTTTAGGGGTTAGTTTTAGGGTAAAAGGATAGGATTAGGGTTACGGGTTGGGCTTAGGTTTAGGGTTAAAGTTTACTGCTGGGGTTAGGGATAGGGTTCAGGGTTAGCTTTAGGGGTTCTGGTTAGGGTTAGGTGTTAGGTTAGTGTCAGGGTTAGGTCTAGTCGTGAGGGTAAGGTTTAGGGTTAGCTTTAAGAGCTAGGGTTAGGTTTAATGGTTAGGATTAGTTTTAGGGTTAAGGGTTAGGGTAAGGCTTAGGGGTTAGGGTGAAGGGTTGGGGTCAAGGGTTAGGGTTTTTGTTAGGCATAGCGTTGGGGTTAGAAGTAAGGGTTACTGTCAGTGTTAGGGTTGTAGGTAGGGTTACGGTTAGGGTTAGCGGTTTAGAATTAGGGTTAGGGATTAGGTGTCACAGTGATGACTAGGAGATAGGGTTAGAATTATGGGATAGGGGTTGTTCTCAGGAAATGGGTTATGCATTAACGTTAGGATAAGAGGTTAAAGTTAGGCGCACGGTGAGGTTTACGTGTTAAGGGGAGAAATAGGAACAGGGTTGGGTGTTATGTTCAGGGTTAGGGTTATCTGTTAAAGGTATTGTTTATGCTTAGCGCACGGGCCCTGTCTGCATTAGGCGGGCGGGGGGAGTTCAGGGGGCTGGGATTGTACCCGGGAACCCACTCTATCATACTCTGGGTATGGGCCCGTGGGTTTCATGCAGGACACAGTGGTAGAGCCTCCTTTCACGCATGGCATGGGAGGATTGCAGGCTTTCTAAACTCTAAGAAAGCAAGAAGTCTGAGAATTAGATTTAGGGTTAGGATTCTGGTTAGGGTTAAGGATGAAGTTTAGTGTTAGGGTGAGGGCTTAGGGTTAGGGATTAGGGTTAGGGTTAAAGGTTACTCTTAGGTTTAACGGTTACACTTTGGTTTAGGGTTGAGGTTTACGGTTAGGGTTAAGATGAGGGGTTAGGGTTTGGTACAGGGTTAGGGTTAAGTGTTAGGTTTAGGGTTGAAGATTAGGATTAGGGTTAGGATTAAAGGTTAGCGTGAGAGTTAACGCTTAGGGTTTAGGTTAAGAGTTAGGGTTTAGGGTTAGGGTTAGGGTTAGTTTTAGGGTTAGAGTTATGTGCTATGGTTTGTGTTAGAGGTTAGGGTTAGGTTTACTGGTCACGGATAGGGTTACGTTTAGAGGGTAGCATTAGGGTTAGGGTTAGGGTTAAGGGATAGGATTAGGGATAAGTGTTGGGCTTAGGGTTAGGGTTTAGTGTTAGGGTTAGCATTAAGGATTAGGGTTAGGGTGAGGGTTAAATGCTTGGGTGCGGGTAATGGTTAGGGTCAGGGTTAAGGTTCATGGAAAGGGTTAGTGTTAAGGGTTACGGGTAGGTTTAGGGTTCAGGGTTAGTGTTAGCATTAGGGCTTAAGGTTAGGATTAGGCGGTAGGTTAGATTTAGGGTTAGATCTAGGCGTTAGGGTAAGGGCTAGCGTTAGGGTTAAGAGATAGGGTTAGGTTTAATGCTTAGGATTAGGGTTAGGGTTTGGGGTTAAAGTAAGTGTTAGGGGTCAGGTTTAAGGATCCAAGGTTAGGGTTATTTTTAGCTGTAGTGTTAGGGTTAGGGATAAGGGATCCCATTAGCATTAAGGGTCTTCCTTACTGAAGGGTTAAGGGTTAGGCTTAGAGTTAAAGGTTAAGGTTAGGGTCAGTGTTAAGATTTAGGGTGAGGGTTAACGGTTAGGGCAAAGGTTAAGCGTTAGGGTTAGGGATTAGTGATTACGGTTTTTGGTTAGTGTTAGGGTTAGCAGTTAGGAGTTAGTGTTTTATGAAGGGGTATGGTTAGAATTAGGATTGGGGTTAGAGTTAGGGTGAGGTATAGGGGTTAGGTTTCGGGGTTAGTTTTAGGGTAAATGGATAGGATTAGGGTTACGGGTTGGGCTTAGGTTTAGGGTTAAAGTTTACTGCTGGGGTTAGGGATAGGGTTCAGGGTTAGCTTTAGGGGTTCTGGTTAGGGTTAGGTGTTAGGTTAGTGTCAGGGTTAGGTCTAGTCGTGAGGGTAAGGTTTAGGGTTAGCTTTAAGAGCTAGGGTTAGGTTTAATGGTGAGGATTAGGATTAGGGTTAAGGGTTAGGGTAAGGCTTAGGGGTTAGGGTGAAGGGTTAGGTTCAAGTGTTAGGGTTTTTGTTAGGCATAGCGTTGGGGTTAGAAGTAAGGGTTACTGTCAGTGTTAGGGTTGTAGGTAGGGTTACGGTTAGGGTTAGCGGTTTAGAATTAGGGTTAGGGATTAGGTGTCACAGTGATGACTAGGAGATAGGGTTAGAATTATGGGATAGGGGTTGTTCTCAGGAAATGGGTTATGCATTAACGTTAGGATAAGAGGTTAAAGTTAGGCGCACGGTGAGGTTTACGTGTTAAGGGGAGAAATAGGATCAGGGTTGGGTGTTATGTTCAGGGTTAGGGTTATCTGTTAAAGGTATTGTTTATGCTTAGCGCACGGGCCCTGTCTACATTAGACGGGTGGGAGGAGTTTAGGGGGCTGGGATTGTACCCGGGAACCCACTCTATCATACTCTGGGTATGGGCCCGTGGGTTTCATGCAGGACACAGTGGTAGAGCCTCCTTTCACGCATGGCATGGGAGGATTGCAGGCTTTCTAAACTCTAAGGAAGCAAGAAGTCTGAGAATTAGATTTAGGGTTAGGATTCTGGTTAGGGTTAAGGATGAAGTTTAGTGTTAGGGTGAGGGCTTAGGGTTAGGGATTAGGGTTAGGGTTAAAGGTTACTCTTAGGTTTAACGGTTACACTTTGGTTTAGGGTTGAGGTTTACGGTTAGGGTTAAGATGAGGGGTTAGGGTTTGGTACAGGGTTAGGGTTAAGAGTTAGGTTTAAGGTTGAAGATTAGGATTAGGGTTAGGATTAAAGGTTAGCGTGAGAGTTAACGCTAAGGGTTAAGGTTAAGAGTTAGGGTTTAGGGTTAGGGTTAGGGTTAGCGTTAGTTTTAGGGTTAGAGTTATGTGCTATGGTTTGTGTTAGAGGTTAGGGTTAGGTTTACTGGTCACGGTTAGGGTTACGTTTAGGGGGTAGCATTAGGGTTAGGGTTAGGGTTAAGGGATAGGATTAGGGTTAAGTTTTGGGCTTAGGGTTAGTGTTTAGTGTTAGGGTTAGCATTAAGGATTGGGGTTAGGGTCAGGGTTAAATGTTTCGGTGCGGGTAATGGTTAGGGTCAGGGTTAAGGTTCACGGATAGGGTTAGTGTTAAGGGTTACGGGTAGGTTTAGGGTTCAAGGTTAGTGTTAGCACTAGGGCTTAAGGTTAGGATTAGGCGGTAGGTTAGATTTAGGGTTAGATCTAGGCATTAGGGTAAGGGCTAGCGTTAGGGTTAAGAGATAGGGTTAGGTTTAATGCTTAGGATTAGGGTTAGGGTTTGCGGTTAAAGTAAGTGTTAGGGGTCAGGTTTAAGGATCCAAGGTTAGGGTTATTTTTAGCTGCAGTGTTAGGGTTAGGGATAAGGGATCCCATTAGCATTAAGGGTCTTCCTTACTGTAGGGTTAAGGGTTAGGCTTAGAGTTAAAGGTTAAGGTTAGGGTCAGTGTTAAGATTTAGGGTGAGGGTTAACGGTTAGGGTAAAGGTTAAGCGTTAGGGTTAGGGATTAGTGATTAGGGTTTTTGGTTAGTGTTAGGGTTAGCGGTTAGGAGTTAGTGTTTTATGAAGGGGTATGGTTAGAATTAGGATTGGGGTTAGAGTTAGGGTGAGGTATAGGGGTTAGGTTTAGGGGTTAGTTTTAGGGTAAAAGGATAGGATTAGGGTTACGGGTTGGGCTTAGGTTTAGGGTTAAAGTTTACTGCTAGGGTTAGGGATAGGGTTCAGGGTTAGCTTTAGGGGTTCTGGTTAGAGTTAGGTGTTAGGTTAGTTTCAGGGTTAAGTCTAGTCGTGAGGGTAAGGTTTAGGGTTAGCTTTAAGAGCTAGGGTTAGGTTTAATGGTTAGGATTAGGATTAGGGTTAAGGGTTAGGGTAAGGCTTAGGGCTTAGGGTGAAGGGTTAGGTTCAAGGGTTAGGGTTTTTGTTAGGCATAGCGTTGGGGTTAGAAATCAGGGTTACTGTCAGTGTTAGGGTTGTAGGTAGGGTTACGGTTAGGGTTAGCGGTTTAGAATTAGGATTAGGGATTAGGTGTCACAGTGATGACTAGGAGATAGGGTTAGAATTATGGGATGGGGTTGTTCTCAGGAAATGGGTTATGCATTAACGTTAGGATAAGAGGTTAAAGTTAGGCGCACGGTGAGGTTTCCGTGTTAAGGGGAGAAATAGGAACAGGGTTGGGTGTTATGTTCAGGGTTAGGGTTATCTGTTAAAGGTATTGTTTATGCTTAGCGCACGGGCCCTGTCTGCATTAGGCAGGCGGGGGGAGTTTAGGGGGCTGGGATTGTACCCGGAAACCCACTCTATCATACTCTGGGTATGGGCCCGTGGGTTTCATGCAGGACACAGTGGTAGAGCCTCCTTTCACGCATGGCATGGGAGGATTGTAGGCTTTCTAAACTCTAAGAAAGCAAGAAGTCTGAGAATTAGATTTAGGGTTAGGATTCTGGTTAGGGTTAAGGATGAAGTTTAGTGTTAGGGTGAGGGCTTAGGGTTAGGGATTAGGGTTAGGGTTAAAGGTTACTCTTAGGTTTAACGGTTACACTTTGGTTTAGGGTTGAGGTTTACGGTTAGGGTTAAGATGAGGGGTTAGGTTTTGGTACAGGGTTAGGGTTAAGTGTTAGGTTTAGGGTTGAAGATTAGGATTAGGGTTAGGATTAAAGGTTAGCGTGAGTTTAACGCTTAGTGTTAAGGTTAAGAATTAGGGTTTAGGGTTAGGGTTAGGGTTAGGGTTAGTTTTAGGGTTAGAGTTATGTGCTATGGTTTGTGTTAGAGGTTAGGGTTAGGTTTACTGGTCACGGTTAGGGTTACGTTTAGGGGGTAGCATAAGGGTTAGGGTTAGGGTTAAGGGATAGGATTAGAGATAAGTGTAGGGCTTAGGGTTAGGGTTTAGTGTTAAGGTTAGCATTAAGGATTAGGGTTAGGGTCAGGGTTAAATATTTGAGTGCGGGTAATGTTTAGGGTCAGGGTTTAGGTTAACGGATAGGGTTAGTGTTAAGGGTTACGGGTAGGTTTAGGGTTCAGGGTTAGTGTTAGCATTAGGGCTTAAGGTTAGGATTAGGCGGTAGGTTAGATTTAGGGTTAGATCTAGCCGTTAGGGTAAGGGCTAGCGTTAGGGTTAAGAGATAGGGTTAGGTTTAATGCTTAGGATTAGGGTTAGGGTTTGGGGTTAAAGTAAGTGTTAGGGGTTAGGTTTAAGGATCCAAGGTTAGGGTTATTTTTAGCTGTAGTGTTAGGGTTAGGGATAAGGGATCCCATTAGCATTAAGGGTCTTCCTTACTGTAGGGTTAAGGGTTAGGCTTAGAGTTAAAGGTTAAGGTTAGGGTCAGTGTTAAGATTTAGGGTGAGGGTTAACGGTTAGGGTAAAGGTTAAGCGTTAGGGTTAGGGATTAGTGATTAGGGTTTTTGGTTAGTGTTAGGGTTAGCGGTTAGGAGTTAGTGTTTTATGAAGGGGTATGGTTAGAATTAGGATTGGGGTTAGAGTTAGGGTGAGGTATAGGGGTTAGGTTTCGGGGTTAGTTGTAGGGTAAAAGGATAGGATTAGGGTTACGGGTTGGGCTTAGGTTTAGGGTTAAAGTTTACTGCTGGGGTTAGGGATAGGGTTCAGGGTTAGCTTTAGGGGTTCTGGTTAGGGTTAGGTGTTAGGTTAGTGTCAGGGTTAGGTCTAGTCGTGAGGGTAAGGTTTAGGGTTAGCTTTAAGAGCTAGGGTTAGGTTTAATGGTTAGGATTAGTTTTAGGGTTAAGGATTAGGGTAAAGCTTAGGGGTTAGGGTGAAGGGTTGGGGTCAAGGGTTAGGGTTTTTGTTAGGCATAGCGTTGGGGTTAGAAGTAAGGGTTACTGTCAGTGTTAGGGTTGTAGGTAGGGTTACGGTTAGGGTTAGCGGTTTAGAATTAGGGTTAGGGATTAGGTGTCACAGTGATGACTAGGAGATAGGGTTAGAATTATGGGATGGGGTTGTTCTCAGGAAATGGGTTATGCATTAACGTTAGGATAAGAGGTTAAAGTTAGGCGCACGGTGAGGTTTACGTGTTAAGGGGAGAAATAGGAACAGGGTTGGGTGTTATGTTCAGGGTTAAGGTTATCTGTTAAAGGTATTGTTTATGCTTAGCGCACGGGCCCTGTCTGCATTAGGCGGGCGGGGGGAGTTTAGGGGGCTGGGATTGTACCCGGGAACCCACTCTATCATACTCTGGGTATGGGCCCGTGGGTTTCATGCAGGACACAGTGGTAGAGCCTCCTTTCACGCATGGCATGGGAGGATTGCAGGCTTTCTAAACTCTAAGAAAGCAAGAAGTCTGCGAATTAGATTTAGGGTTAGGATTCTGGTTAGGGTTAAGGATGAAGTTTAGTGTTAGGGTGAGGGCTTAGGGTTAGGGATTAGGGTTAGGGTTAAAGGTTACTCTTAGTTTTAACGGTTACACTTTGGTTTAGGGTTGAGGTTTACGGTTAGGGTTAAGATGAGGGGTTAGGGTTTGGTACAGGGTTAGGGTTAAGTGTTAGGTTTAGGGTTGAAGATTAGGATTAGGGTTAGGATTAAAGGTTAGCGTGAGAGTTAACGCTTAGGGTTAAGGTTAAGAGTTAAGGTTTAGGGTTAGGGTTAGGGTTAGGGTTAGTTTTAGGGTTAGAGTTATGTGCTATGGTTTGTGTTAGAGGTTAGGGTTAGGTTTACTGGTCTCGGTTAGGGTTACGTTTAGGGGTTAGCATTAGGGTTAGGATTAGGGTTAGGGTTAAGGGATAGGATTAGGGTTAAGTGTTGGCCTTAGGGTTAGGGTTTAGTGTTAGGGTTAGCATTAAGGATTAGGGTTAGAATCAGGGTTAAATGCTTGGGTGCGGTAATGGTTAGGGTCAGGGTTTAGGTTCACGGATAGGGTTACTGTTAAGGGTTACGGGTAGGTTTAGGGTTCAGGGTTAGTGTTAGCATTAGGGCTTAAGGTTAGGATTAGGCGGTAGGTTAGATTTAGGGTTAGATCTAGGCGTTAGGGTAAGGGCTAGCGTTAGGGTTAAGAGATAGGGTTAGGTTTAATGCTTAGGATTCGGGTTAGGGTTTGGGGTTAAAGTAAGTGTTAGGGGTTAGGTTTAAGGATCCAAGGTTAGGGTTATTTTTAGCTGTAGTGTTAGGGTTAGGGATGAGGGATCCCATTAGCATTAAGGGTCTTCCTTACTGTAGGGTTAACGGTTAGGCTTAGAGTTAAAGGTTAAGGTTAGGGTCAGTGTTAAGATTTAGGGTGAGGGTTAACGGTTAGGGTAAAGGTTAAGCGTTAGGGTTAGGGTTAGGGATTAGTGATTAGGGTTTTTGGTTAGTGTTAGGGTTAGCGGTTAGGAGTTAGTGTTTTATGAAGGGGTATGGTTAGAATTAGGATTGGGGTTAGAGTTAGGGTGAGGTATAGGGGTTAGGTTTCGGGGTTAGTTTTAGGGTAAAAGGATAGGATTAGGGTTACGGGTTGGGCTTAGGTTTAGGGTTAAAGTTTACTGCTGGGGTTAGGGATAGGGTTCAGGGTTAGCTTTAGGGGTTCTGGTTAGGGTTAGGTGTTAGGTTAGTGTCAGGGTTAGGTCTAGTCGTGAGGGTAAGGTTTAGGGTTAGCTTTAAGAGCTAGGGTTAGGTTTAATGGTTAGGATTAGGATTAGGGTTAAGGGTTACGGTAACGCTTAGGGGTTAGGGTGGAGGCTTAGGTTCAAGGGTTAGGGTTTTTGCTAGGCATAGCGTTGGGGTTAGATGTAAGGGTTACTGTCAGTGTTAGGGTTGTAGGTAGGGTTACGGTTAGGGTTAGCGGTTTAGAATTAGGGTTAGGGATTAGGTGTCACAGTGATGACTAGGAGATAGGGTTAGAATTATGGGATAGGGGTTGTTCTCAGGAAATGGGTTATGCATTAACGTTAGGATAAGAGGTTAAAGTTAGGCGCACGGTGAGGGTTACGTGTTAAGGGGAGAAATAGGAACAGGGTTGGGTGTTATGTTCAGGGTTGAGGTTATCTGTTAAAGGTATTGTTTATGCTTAGCGCACGGGCCCTGTCTGCATTAGGCGGGCGGGGGGAGTTTAGGGGGCTGGGATTGCACCCGGGAACCCACTCTATCATACTCTGGGTCTGGGCCCGTGGGTTTCATGCAGGACACAGTGGTAGAGCCTCCTTTCACGCATGGCATGGGAGGATTGCAGGCTTTCTAAACTCTAAGAAAGCAAGAAGTCTGAGAATTAGATTTAGGGTTAGGATTCTGGTTAGGGTTAAGGATGAAGTTTAGTGTTAGGGTGAGGGCTTAGGGTTAGGGATTAGGGTTAGGGTTAAAGGTTACTCTTAGGTTTAACGGTTACACTTTGGTTTAGGGTTGAGGTTTACGGTTAGGGTTAAGATGAGGGGTTAGGGTTTGGTACAGGGTTAGGGTTAAGTGTTAGGTTTAGGGTTGAAGATTAGGATTATGGTTAGGATTAAAGGTTAGCGTGAGAGTTAACGCTTAGTGTTAAGGTTAAGAGTTAGGTTTTAGGTTAGGGTTAGGGTTAGGTTTAGTTTTAGGGTTAGAGTTATGTGCTATGGTTTGTGTTAGAGGTTAGGGTTAGGTTTACTGGTCACGGTTAGGGTTACGTTTAGGGGGTAGCATTAGGGTTAGGGTTAGGGTTAAGGGATAGGATTAGGGTTAAGTGTTGGGCTTAGGGTTAGGGTTTAGTGTTAGGTTCATCATTAAGGATTAGGGTTAGAATCAGGTTTAAATGCTTGGGTGCGGGTAATGGTTAGGGTCAGGGTTAAGGTTCACGGATAGGGTTAGTGTTAAGGGTTACGGGTAGGTTTAGGGTTCAGGGTTAGTGTAGCATTAGGGCTTAAGGTTAGGATTAGGCGGTAGTTTAGCTTTAGGGTTAGATCTAGGCGTTAGGGTAAGGGCTAGCGTTAGGGTTAAGAGATAGGGTTAGGTTTAATGCTTAGGATTAGGGTTAGGGTTTGGGGTTAAAGTAAGTGTTAGGGGTTAGGTTTAAGGATCCAAGGTTAGGGTTATTTTTAGCTCTAGTGTTAGGGTTAGGGATAAGGGATCCCATTAGCATTAAGGGTCTTCCTTACTGTAGGGTTAAGGGTTAGGCTTAGAGTTAAAGGTTAAGGTTAGGGTCAGTGTTAAGATTTAGGGTGAGGGTTAACAGTTAGGGTAAAGGTTAAGCATTAGGGTTAGGGATTAGTGATTAGGGTTTTTGGTTAGTGTTAGTGTTAGTGGTTAGGAGTAAGTGTTTTATGAAGGGGTATGGTTAGAATTAGGATTGGGGTTAGAGTTAGGGTGAGGTATAGGGCTTAGTTTTAGGGTAAAAGGATAGGATTAGGGTTACGGGTGGGGCTTAGGTTTAGGGTTAAAGTTTACTGCTGGAGTTAGGGATAGGGTTCAGGGTTAGCTTTAGGGGTTCTGGTTAGGGTTAGGTGTTAGGTTAGTGCCTGGGTTAGGTCTAGTCGTGAGGGTAAGGTTTAGGGTTAGCTTTAAGAGCTAGGGTTAGGTTTAATGGTTAGGATTAGGATTAGGGTTAAGGGTTAGGGTAAGGCTTAGGGGTTAGGGTGAAGGGTTGGGGTCAAGGGTTAGGGTTTTTGTTAGGCATAGCGTTGGGGTTAGAAGTAAGGGTTACTGTCAGTGTTAGGGTTGTAGGTAGGGTTACGGTTAGGGTTAGCGGTTTAGAATTAGGGTTAGGGATTAGGTGTCACAGTGATGACTAGGAGATAGGGTTAGAATTATGGCATAGGGGTTGTTCTCAGGAAATGGGTTATGCATTAACGTTAGGATAAGAGGTTAAAGTTAGGCGCACAGTGAGGTTTCCGTGTTAAGGGGAGAAATAGGAACAGGGTTGGGTGTTATGTTCAGGGTTAGGGTTATCTGTTAAAGGTATTGTTTATGCTTAGCGCACGGGCCCTGTCTGCATTAGGCGGGCGGGGGGAGTTCAGGGGGCTGGGATTGTACCCGGGAACCCACTCTATCATACTCTGGGTATGGGCCCGTGGGTTTCATGCAGGACACAGTGGTAGAGCCTCCTTTCACGCATGGCATGGGAGGATTGCAGGCTTTCTAAACTCTAAGAAAGCAAGAAGTCTGAGAATTAGATTTAGGGTTAGGATTCTGGTTAGGGTTAAGGATGAAGTTTAGTGTTAGGGTGAGGGCTTAGAGTTAGGGAATAGGGTTAGTGTTAAAGGTTACTCTTAGGTTTAACGGTTACACTTTGGTTTAGGGTTGAGGTTTACGGTTAGGGTTAAGATGAGAGGTTAGGGTTTGGTACAGGGTTAGGGTTAAGTGTTAGGTTTAGGGTTGAAGATTAGGATTAGGGTTAGGATTAAAGGTTAGCGTGAGAGTTAACGCTTAGGGTTTAGGTTAAGAGTTAGGGTTTAGGGTTAGGGTTAGGGTTAGGGTTAGTTTTAGGGTTAGAGTTATGTGCTATGGTTTGTGTTAGAGGTTAGGGTTAGGTTTACTGGTTACGGATAGGGTTACGTTTAGGGGGTAGCATTAGGGTTAGGGTTAGGGTTAAGGGATAGGATTAGGGATAAGTGTTGGGGTTAGGGTTAGGGTTTAGTGTTAGGGTTAGCATTAAGGATTAGGGTTAGGGTCAGGGTTAAATGCTTGGGTGCGGGTAATGTTTAGGGTCAGGGTTAAGGTTCATGGATAGGGTTAGTGTTAAGGGTTACGGGTAGGTTTAGGGTTCAGGGTTAGTGTTAGCATTAGGGCTTAAGGTTAGGATTAGGCGGTAGGTTAGATTTAGGGTTAGATCTAGGCGTTAGGTTAAGGGCTAGCGTTAGGGTTAAGAGATAGGGTTAGGTTTAATGCTTAGGATTAGGGTTAGGGGTTGGGGTTAAAGTAAGTGTTAGGGGTCAGGTTTAAGGATCCAAGGTTAGGGTTATTTTTAGCTGTAGTGTTAGGGTTAGGGATAAGGGATCCCATTAGCATTAAGGGTCTTCCTTACTGAAGGGTTAAGGGTTAGGCTTAGAGTTAAAGGTTAAGGTTAGGGTCAGTGTTAAGATTTAGGGTGAGGGTTAACGGTTAGGGTAAAGGTTAAGCGTTAGGGTTAGGGTTAGGGATTAGTGATTAGGGTTTTTGGTTAGTGTTAGGGTTAGCGGTTAGGAGTTATTGTTTTTGAAGGGGTATGGTTAGAATTAGGATTGGGGTTAGAGTTAGGGTGAGGTATACGGGTTAGGTTTAGGGGTTAGTTTTAGGGTAAAAGGATAGGATTAGGGTTACGGGTTGGGCTTAGGTTTAGGGTTCAAGTTTACTGCTGGGGTTAGGGATAGGGTTCAGGGTTAGCTTTAGGGGTTCTGGTTAGGGTTAGGTGTTAGGTTAGTGTCAGGGTTAGGTCTAGTCGTGAGGGTAAGGTTTAGGGTTAGCTTTAAGAGCTAGGGTTAGGTTTAATGGTTAGGATTAGGATTAGGGTTAAGGGTTACGGTAACGCTTAGGGGTTAGGGTGGAGGGTTAGGATCAAGGGTTAGGGTTTTTGTTAGGCATAGCGTTGGGGTTAGAAGTAAGGTTTACTGTCAGTGTTAGGGTTGTAGGTAGGGTTACGGTTAGGGTTAGCGGTTTAGAATTAGGGTTAGGGATTAGGTGTCACAGTGATGACTAGGAGATAGGGTTAGAATTATGGGATAGGGGTTGTTCTCAGGAAATGGGTTATGCATTAACGTTAGGATAAGAGGTTAAAGTTAGGCGCACGGTGAGGTTTACGTGTTAAGGGGAGAAATAGGATCAGGGTTGGGTGTTATGTTCAGGGTTAGGGTTATCTGTTAAAGGTATTGTTTATGCTTAGCGCACGGGCCCTGTCTGCATTAGGCGGGTGGGAGGAGTTTAGGGGGCTGGGATTGTACCCGGGAACCCACTCTATCATACTCTGGGTATGGGCCCATGGGTTTCATGCAGGACACAGGGGTAGAGCCTCCTTTCACGCATGGCATGGGAGGATTGCAGGCTTTCTAAACTCTAAGAAAGCAAGAAGTCTGAGAATTAGATTTAGGGTTAGGATTCTGGTTAGGGTTAAGGATGAAGTTTAGTGTTAGGGTGAGGGCTTAGGGTTAGGGATTAGGGTTAGGGTTAAAGGTTACTCTTAGGTTTAACGGTTACACTTTGGATTAGGGTTGAGGTTTACGGTTAGGGTTAAGATGAGGGGTTAGGGTTTGGTACAGGGTTAGGGTTCAGTGTTAGGTTTAGGGTTGAAGATTAGGATTAGGGTTAGGATTAAAGGTTAGCGTGAGAGTTAGCGCTTAGGGTTAAGGTTAAGTGTTAGGGTTTAGGGTTAGGGTTAGGGTTAGTTTTAGGGTTAGAGTTATGTGCTATGGTTTGTGTTAGAGGTTAGGGTTAGGTTTACTGGTCACGGTTAGGGTTACGTTTAGGGGGTAGCATTAGGATTAGGGTTAGGGTTAAGGGATAGAATTAGGGTTAAGTGTTGGGCTTAGGGTTAGGGTTTAGTGTTAGGTTTATCATTAAGGATTAGGGTTAGAATCAGGGTTAAATTCTAGGGTGCGGGTAATGGTTAGGGTCAGGGTTAAGGTTCACGGATAGGGTTAGTGTTAAGGGTTACGGGTAGGTTTAGGTTTCAGGGTTAGTGTTAGCATTAGTGCTTAAGGTTAGGATTAGGCGGTAGGTTAGATTTAGGGTTAGATCTAGGCGTTAGGGTAAGGGCTAGCGTTAGGGTTAAGAGATAGGGTTAGGTTTAATGCTTAGGATTAGGGTTAGGGTTTGGGGTTAAAGTAAGTGTTAGGGGTCAGGTTTAAGGATCCAAGGTTAGGGTTATTTTTAGCTGTAGTGTTAGGGTTAGGGATAAGGGATCCCATTAGCATTAAGGGTCTTCCTTACTGAAGGGTTAAGGGTTAGGCTTAGAGTTAAAGGTTAAGGTTAGGGTCAGTGTTAAGATTTAGGGTGAGGGTTAACGGTTAGGGTAAAGGTTAAGCGTTAGGGTTAGGGTTAGGGATTAGTGATTAGGGTTTTTGGTTAGTGTTAGGGTTAGCGGTTAGGAGTTATTGTTTTTGAAGGGGTATGGTTAGAATTAGGATTGGGGTTAGAGTTAGGGTGAGGTATACGGGTTAGGTTTAGGGGTTAGTTTTAGGGTAAAAGGATAGGATTAGGGTTACGGGTTGGGCTTAGGTTTAGGGTTCAAGTTTACTGCTGGGGTTAGGGATAGGGTTCAGGGTTAGCTTTAGGGGTTCTGGTTAGGGTTAGGTGTTAGGTTAGTGTCAGGGTTAGGTCTAGTCGTGAGGGTAAGGTTTAGGGTTAGCTTTAAGAGCTAGGTTTAGGTTTAATGGTTAGGATTAGGATTAGGGTTAAGGGTTAGGGTAACGCTTAGGGGTTAGGGTGAAGGGTTAGGGTCAAGGGTAAGGGTTTTTGTTAGGCATAGCGTTGGGGTTAGAAGTAAGGGTTACTGTCAGTGTTAGGGTTGTAGGTAGGGTTACGGTTAGGGCTAGCGGTTTAGAATTAGGGTTAGGGATTAGGTGTCACAGTGATGACTAGGAGATAGGGTTAGAATTATGAGATAGGGGTTGTTCTCAGGAAATGGGTTATGCATTAACGTTAGGATAAGAGGTTAAAGTTAGGCGCACGGTGAGGTTTACGTGTTAAGGGGAGAAATAGGAACAGGGTTGGGTGTTATGTTCAGGGTTAGGGTTATCTGTTAAAGGTATTGTTTATGCTTAGCGCACGGGCCCTGTCTGCATTAGGTGGGCGGGGGGAGTTTAGGGGGCTGGGATTGTACCCGGGAACCCACTCTATCATACTCTGGGTATGGGCCCGTGGGTTTCATGCAGGACACAGTGGTAGAGCCTCCTTTCACGCATGGCATGGGAGGATTGCAGGCTTTCTAAACTCTAAGAAAGCAAGAAGGCTGAGAATTAGATTTAGGGTTAGAATTCTGGTTAAGGTTAAGGATGAAGTTTAGTGTTAGTGTGAGGGCTTAGGGTTAGGGAATAGGGTTAGGGTTAAAGGTTACTCTTAGGTTTAACGGTTACACTTTGGTTTAGGGTTGAGGTTTACGGTTAGGGTTAAGATGAGGGGTTAGGGTTTGGTACAGGGTTAGAGTTAAGTGTTAGGTTTAGGGTTGAAGATTAGGATTAGGGTCAGGATTAAAGGTTAGCGTGAGAATTAACGCTTAGTGTTAAGGTTAAGAGTTATGGTTTAGGGTTAGGGTTAGGGTTAGTTTTAGGGTTAGAGTTATGTGCTATGGTTTGTGTTAGAGGTTAGGGTTAGGTTTACTGGTCATGGTTAGGGTTACGTTTAGGGGTTAGCATTAGGATTAGGGTTAGGGTTAGGGTTAAGGGATAGGATTAGGGTTAAGTTTTGGGATTAGGGTTAGGGTTTAGTGTTAAGGTTAGCATTAAGGATTAGTGTTAGTGTCAGGGTTAAATGCTTGGGTGCGGGTAATGGTTAGGGTCAGGGTTTAGATTCAAGGATAGGGTTAGTGTTAAGGGTTACGCGTAGGTTTAGGGTTCAGGGTTAGTGTTAGCATTAGGGCTTAAGGTTAGGATTAGGCGGTAGGTTAGATTTAGGGTTAGATCTAGGCGTTAGGGTAAGGGCTAGCGTTAGGGTTAAGAGATAGGGTTAGGTTTAATGCTTAGGATTAGGGTTTGGGTTTGGGGTTAAAGTAAGTGTTAGGGGTTAGGTTTAAGGATCCAAGGTTAGGGTTATTTTTAGCTGTAGTGTTAGGGTTAGGGATAAGGGATCCCATTAGCATTAAGGGTCTTCCTTACTGTAGGGTTAAGGGTTAGGCTTAGAGTTAAAGGTTAAGGTTAGGGTCAGGGTTAAGATTTAGGGTGAGGGTTAACGGTTAGGGTAAAGGTTAAGCGTTAGGGTTAGGGATTAGTGATTAGGGTTTTTGGTTAGTGTTAGGGATAGCGGTTAGGAGTTAGTGTTTTATGAACGGGTATGGTTAGAATTAGGATTGGGGTTAGAGTTAGGGTGAGGTATAGGGGTTAGGTTTAGGGGTTAGTTTTAGGGTAAAAGGATAGGATTAGGGTTACGGGTTGGGCTTAGGTTTAGGGTTAAAGTTTGATGCTGGGGTTAGGGATAGGATTCAGGGTTAGCTTTAGGGGTTCTGGTTAGGGTTAGGTGTTAGGTTAGTGTCAGGGTTAGGTCTAGTCGTGAGGGTAAGGTTTAGGGTTAGCTTTAAGAGCTAGGGTTAGGTTTAATGGTTAGGATTAGGATTAGGGTTAAGGGTTAGGGTAAGGCTTAGGGGTTAGGGTGAAGGGTTAGGGTCAAGGGTTAGGGTTTTTGTTAGGCATAGCGTTGGGGTTAGAAGTAAGGGTTACTGTTAGTGTTAGGGTTGTAGGTAGGGTTACGGTTAGGGTTAGCGGTTTAGAATTAGGGTTAGGGATTAGGTGTCACAGTGATGACTAGGAGATAGGGTTAGAATTATGAGATAGGGGTTGTTCTCAGGAAATGGGTTATGCATTAACGTTAGGATAAGAGGTTAAAGTTAGGCGCACGGTGAGGTTTACGTGTTAAGGGGAGAAATAGGAACAGGGTTGGGTGTTATGTTCAGGGTTAGGTTTATCTGTTAAAGGTATTGTTTATGCTTAGCGCACGGGCCCTGTCTGCATTAGGTGGGCGGGGGGAGTTTAGGGGGCTGGGATTGTACCCGGGAACCCACTCTATCATACTCTGGGTATGGGCCCGTGGGTTTCATGCAGGACACAGTGGTAGAGCCTCCTTTCACGCATGGCATGGGAGGATTGCAGGCTTTCTAAACTCTAAGAAAGCAAGAAGTCTGAGAATTAGATTTAGGGTTAGGATTCTGGTTAGGGTTAAGGATGAAGTTTAGTGTTAGGGTGAGGGCTTAGGGTTAGGGATTAGGGTTAGGGTTAAAGGTTACTCTTAGGTTTAACGGTTACACTTTGGATTAGGGTTGAGGTTTACGGTTAGGGTTAAGATGAGGGGTTAGGGTTTGGTACAGGGTTAGGGTTCAGTGTTAGGTTTAGGGTTGAAGATTAGGATTAGGGTTAGGATTAAAGGTTAGCGTGAGAGTTAGCGCTTAGGGTTAAGGTTAAGAGTTAGGGTTTAGGGTTAGGGTTAGGGTTAGTTTTAGGGTTAGAGTTATGTGCTATGGTTTGTGTTAGAGGTTAGGGTTAGGTTTACTGGTCACGGTTAGGGTTACGTTTAGGGGGTAGCATTAGGATTAGGGTTAGGGTTAAGGGATAGAATTAGGGTTAAGTGTTGGGCTTAGGGTTAGGGTTTAGTGTTAGGTTTATCATTAAGGATTAGGGTTAGAATCAGGGTTAAATTCTAGGGTGCGGGTAATGGTTAGGGTCAGGGTTAAGGTTCACGGATAGGGTTAGTGTTAAGGGTTACGGGTAGGTTTAGGTTTCAGGGTTAGTGTTAGCATTAGTGCTTAAGGTTAGGATTAGGCGGTAGGTTAGATTTAGGGTTAGATCTAGGCGTTAGGGTAAGGGCTAGCGTTAGGGTTAAGAGATAGGGTTAGGTTTAATGCTTAGGATTAGGGTTAGGGTTTGGGGTTAAAGTAAGTGTTAGGGGTCAGGTTTAAGGATCCAAGGTTAGGGTTATTTTTAGCTGTAGTGTTAGGGTTAGGGATAAGGGATCCCATTAGCATTAAGGGTCTTCCTTACTGAAGGGTTAAGGGTTAGGCTTAGAGTTAAAGGTTAAGGTTAGGGTCAGTGTTAAGATTTAGGGTGAGGGTTAACGGTTAGGGTAAAGGTTAAGCGTTAGGGTTAGGGTTAGGGATTAGTGATTAGGGTTTTTGGTTAGTGTTAGGGTTAGCGGTTAGGAGTTATTGTTTTTGAAGGGGTATGGTTAGAATTAGGATTGGGGTTAGAGTTAGGGTGAGGTATACGGGTTAGGTTTAGGGGTTAGTTTTAGGGTAAAAGGATAGGATTAGGGTTACGGGTTGGGCTTAGGTTTAGGGTTCAAGTTTACTGCTGGGGTTAGGGATAGGGTTCAGGGTTAGCTTTAGGGGTTCTGGTTAGGGTTAGGTGTTAGGTTAGTGTCAGGGTTAGGTCTAGTCGTGAGGGTAAGGTTTAGGGTTAGCTTTAAGAGCTAGGTTTAGGTTTAATGGTTAGGATTAGGATTAGGGTTAAGGGTTAGGGTAACGCTTAGGGGTTAGGGTGAAGGGTTAGGGTCAAGGGTAAGGGTTTTTGTTAGGCATAGCGTTGGGGTTAGAAGTAAGGGTTACTGTCAGTGTTAGGGTTGTAGGTAGGGTTACGGTTAGGGCTAGCGGTTTAGAATTAGGGTTAGGGATTAGGTGTCACAGTGATGACTAGGAGATAGGGTTAGAATTATGAGATAGGGGTTGTTCTCAGGAAATGGGTTATGCATTAACGTTAGGATAAGAGGTTAAAGTTAGGCGCACGGTGAGGTTTACGTGTTAAGGGGAGAAATAGGAACAGGGTTGGGTGTTATGTTCAGGGTTAGGGTTATCTGTTAAAGGTATTGTTTATGCTTAGCGCACGGGCCCTGTCTGCATTAGGTGGGCGGGGGGAGTTTAGGGGGCTGGGATTGTACCCGGGAACCCACTCTATCATACTCTGGGTATGGGCCCGTGGGTTTCATGCAGGACACAGTGGTAGAGCCTCCTTTCACGCATGGCATGGGAGGATTGCAGGCTTTCTAAACTCTAAGAAAGCAAGAAGGCTGAGAATTAGATTTAGGGTTAGAATTCTGGTTAAGGTTAAGGATGAAGTTTAGTGTTAGTGTGAGGGCTTAGGGTTAGGGAATAGGGTTAGGGTTAAAGGTTACTCTTAGGTTTAACGGTTACACTTTGGTTTAGGGTTGAGGTTTACGGTTAGGGTTAAGATGAGGGGTTAGGGTTTGGTACAGGGTTAGAGTTAAGTGTTAGGTTTAGGGTTGAAGATTAGGATTAGGGTCAGGATTAAAGGTTAGCGTGAGAATTAACGCTTAGTGTTAAGGTTAAGAGTTATGGTTTAGGGTTAGGGTTAGGGTTAGTTTTAGGGTTAGAGTTATGTGCTATGGTTTGTGTTAGAGGTTAGGGTTAGGTTTACTGGTCATGGTTAGGGTTACGTTTAGGGGTTAGCATTAGGATTAGGGTTAGGGTTAGGGTTAAGGGATAGGATTAGGGTTAAGTTTTGGGATTAGGGTTAGGGTTTAGTGTTAAGGTTAGCATTAAGGATTAGTGTTAGTGTCAGGGTTAAATGCTTGGGTGCGGGTAATGGTTAGGGTCAGGGTTTAGATTCAAGGATAGGGTTAGTGTTAAGGGTTACGCGTAGGTTTAGGGTTCAGGGTTAGTGTTAGCATTAGGGCTTAAGGTTAGGATTAGGCGGTAGGTTAGATTTAGGGTTAGATCTAGGCGTTAGGGTAAGGGCTAGCGTTAGGGTTAAGAGATAGGGTTAGGTTTAATGCTTAGGATTAGGGTTTGGGTTTGGGGTTAAAGTAAGTGTTAGGGGTTAGGTTTAAGGATCCAAGGTTAGGGTTATTTTTAGCTGTAGTGTTAGGGTTAGGGATAAGGGATCCCATTAGCATTAAGGGTCTTCCTTACTGTAGGGTTAAGGGTTAGGCTTAGAGTTAAAGGTTAAGGTTAGGGTCAGGGTTAAGATTTAGGGTGAGGGTTAACGGTTAGGGTAAAGGTTAAGCGTTAGGGTTAGGGATTAGTGATTAGGGTTTTTGGTTAGTGTTAGGGATAGCGGTTAGGAGTTAGTGTTTTATGAACGGGTATGGTTAGAATTAGGATTGGGGTTAGAGTTAGGGTGAGGTATAGGGGTTAGGTTTAGGGGTTAGTTTTAGGGTAAAAGGATAGGATTAGGGTTACGGGTTGGGCTTAGGTTTAGGGTTAAAGTTTGATGCTGGGGTTAGGGATAGGATTCAGGGTTAGCTTTAGGGGTTCTGGTTAGGGTTAGGTGTTAGGTTAGTGTCAGGGTTAGGTCTAGTCGTGAGGGTAAGGTTTAGGGTTAGCTTTAAGAGCTAGGGTTAGGTTTAATGGTTAGGATTAGGATTAGGGTTAAGGGTTAGGGTAAGGCTTAGGGGTTAGGGTGAAGGGTTAGGGTCAAGGGTTAGGGTTTTTGTTAGGCATAGCGTTGGGGTTAGAAGTAAGGGTTACTGTTAGTGTTAGGGTTGTAGGTAGGGTTACGGTTAGGGTTAGCGGTTTAGAATTAGGGTTAGGGATTAGGTGTCACAGTGATGACTAGGAGATAGGGTTAGAATTATGAGATAGGGGTTGTTCTCAGGAAATGGGTTATGCATTAACGTTAGGATAAGAGGTTAAAGTTAGGCGCACGGTGAGGTTTACGTGTTAAGGGGAGAAATAGGAACAGGGTTGGGTGTTATGTTCAGGGTTAGGTTTATCTGTTAAAGGTATTGTTTATGCTTAGCGCACGGGCCCTGTCTGCATTAGGTGGGCGGGGGGAGTTTAGGGGGCTGGGATTGTACCCGGGAACCCACTCTATCATACTCTGGGTATGGGCCCGTGGGTTTCATGCAGGACACAGTGGTAGAGCCTCCTTTCACGCATGGCATGGGAGGATTGCAGGCTTTCTAAACTCTAAGAAAGCAAGAAGGCTGAGAATTAGATTTAGGGTTAGAATTCTGGTTAAGGTTAAGGATGAAGTTTAGTGTTAGTGTGAGGGCTTATGGTTAGGGAATAGGGTTAGGGTTAAAGGTTACTCTTAGGTTTAACGGTTACACTTTGGTTTAGGGTTGAGGTTTACGGTTAGGGTTAAGATGAGGGGTTAGGGTTTGGTACAGGGTTAGAGTTAAGTGTTAGGTTTAGGGTTGAAGATTAGGATTAGGGTCAGGATTAAAGGTTAGCGTGAGAGTTAACGCTTAGTGTTAAGGTTAAGAGTTAGGGTTTAGGGTTAGGGTTAGGGTTAGTTTTAGGGTTAGAGTTATGTGCTATGGTTTGTGTTAGAGGTTAGGGTTATGTTTACTGGTCATGGTTAGGGTTACGTTTAGGGGTTAGCATTAGGGTTAGGGTTAGGTTTAGGGTTAAGGGATAGGATTAGTGTTAAGTGTTGGGCTTAGGGTTAGGGTTTAGTGTAAGGGTTAGCATTAAGGATTAGGGTTAGTATCAGGGTTAAATGCTTCGGTGCGGGTAATGGTTAGGGTCAGGGTTAAGGTTCACGGATAGGGTTAGTGTTAAGGGTTACGGGTAGGTTTAGGGTTCAGGGTTAGAGTTAGCATTAGGGCTTAAGGTTAGGATTAGGCGGTAGGTTAGATTTAGGGTTAGATCTAGGCGTTAGGGTAAGGGCTAGCGTTAGGGTTAAGCGATAGGGTTAGGTTTAATGCTTAGGATTAGGGTTAGGGTTTGGGGTTAAAGTAAGTGTTAGGGGTTAGATTTAAGGATCCAAGGTTAGGGTTAATTTTAGCTTTAGTGTTAGGGTTAGGGATAAGGGATCCCATTAGCATTAAGGGTCTTCCTTACTGTAGGGTTAAGGGTTAGGCTTAGAGTTAAAGGTTAAGGTTAGGGTTAGTGTTAAGATTTAGGGTGAGGGTTAACGGTTAGGGTAAAGTTTAAACGTTAGGGTTAGGGATTAGTGATTAGGGTTTTTGGTTAGTGTTAGGGTTAGCGGTTAGGAGTTAGTGTTTTATGAAGGGGTATGGTTAGAATTAGGATTGGGGTTAGAGTTAGGGTGAGGTATAGGGGTTAGGTTTAGGGGTTAGTTTTAGGGTAAAAGGATAGGATTAGGGTTATGGGTTCGACTTAAGTTTAGGGTTAAAGTTTACTACTAGGGTTAGGGATAGGGTTCAGGGTTAGCTTTAGGGGTTCTGGTTAGGGTTAGGTGTTAGGTTAGTGTCAGGGTTAGGTCTAGTCGTGAGGGTAAGGTTTAGGGTTAGCTTTAAGAGCTAGGGTTAGGTTTAATGGTTATGATTAGGATTAGGGTTAAGGGTTAGGGTAACGCTTAGGGGTTAGGGTGAAGGGTTAGGGTCAAGGGTTAGAGTATTTGTTAGGCATATCGTTGGGCTTAGAAGTAAGGGTTACTGTCAGTGTTAGGGTTGTAGGTAGGGTTACGGTTAGGGTTAGCGGTTTAGAATTAGGGTTAGGGATTAGGTGTCACAGTGATGACTAGGAGATAGGGTTAGAATTATGGGATGGGGTTGTTCTCAGGAAATGGGTTATGCATTAACGTTAGGATAAGAGGTTACAGTTAGGCGCACGGTGAGGTTTACGTGTTAAGGGGAGAAATAGGAACAGGGTTGGGTGTTATGTTCAGGGTTAGAGTTATCTGTTAAAGGTATTGTTTATGCTTAGCGCACGGGCCTTGTCGGCATTAGGCGGGCGGGGGGAGTTTAGGGGGCTGGGATTGTACCCGGGAACCCACTCTATCATACTCTGGGTATGGGCCCGTGGGTTTCATGCAGGACACAGTGGTAGAGCCTCCTTTCACGCATGGCATGGGAGGATTGCAGGCTTTCTAAACTCTAAGAAACCAAGAAGGCTGAGAATTAGAATTAGGGTTAGGATTTTGGTTAGGGTTAAGGATGAAGTTTAGTGTTAGGGTGAGGGCTTAGGGTTAGGGATTAGGGTTAGGGTTAAAGATTACTCTTAGGTTTAACGGTCACACTTTGGCTTAGGGTTGATTTTTACGGTTAGGGTTAAGATGAGGGGTTAGGGTTTGGTACAGGATTAGGGTTAAGTGTTAGGTTTAGAGTTGAAGATTAGGATTAGGGTTAGGATTAAAGGTTAGCGTGAGAGTTAACGCTTAGGGTTAAGGTTAAGAGTTAGGGTTTAGCGGTTAGGGTTAGGGTTAGGGTTAGTTTTAGGGTTAGAGTTATGTGCTATGGTTTGTGTTAGAGGTTAGGGTTAGGTTTACTGGTCACGGTTAGGGTTACGTTTAGGGGGTAGCATTAGGGTTAGGGTTAGGGTTAAGGGATAGGATTAGGGCTAAGTGTTGGGCTTAGGGTTAGGATTTAGTGTTACGGTTAGCATTAAGGATTAGGGTTAGAATCAGGGTTAAATGCTTGGGTGCGGGTAATGGTTAGGGTCAGGGTTAAGGTTCACGGACAGGGTTAGTGTTAAGGGTTACGGGTAGGTTTAGGTTTCAGGGTTAGTGTTAGCATTAGGGCTTAAGGTTAGGATTAGGCGGTAGGATAGATATAGGGTTAGATCTAGGCGTTAGGGTAAGGGCTAACGTTAGGGTTAAGAGATAGGGTTAGGTTTAATGCTTAGGATTAGGGTTAGGGTTTGGGGTTAGAGTAAGTGTTAGGGGTTAGGTTTAAGGATCCAAGGTTAGGGTTATTCTTAGCTGTAGTGTTAGGGTTAGGGATAAGGGATCCCATGAGCATTAAGGGTCTTCCTTCCTGTAGGGTTAAGGGTTAGGCTTAGAGTTAAAGGTTAAGGTTAGGGTCAGTGTTAAGATTTAGGGTGAGGGTTAACGGTTAGGGTAAAGGTTAAGCGTTAGGGTTAGGGATTAGTGATTAGGGTTTTTGGTTAGTGTTAGGGTTAGCGGTTAGGAGTTAGTGTTTTATGAAGGGGTATGGTTAGAATTAGGATTGGGGTTAGAGTTAGGGTGAGGTATAGGGGTTAGGTTTAGGGGTTAGTTTTAGGGTAAAAGGATAGGATTAGGGTTATGGGTTGGGCTTAGGTTTAGGGTTAAAGTTTACTGCTAGGGTTAGGGATAAGTTCAGGGTTAGCTTTAGGGGTTCTGGTTAGGGTTAGGTGTTAGGTTAGTGTCAGGGTTAGGTCTAGTCGTGAGGGTAAGGTTTAGGGTTAGCTTTAAGAGCTAGGGTTAGGTTTAATGGTTAGGATTAGGATTAGGGTTAAGGGTTAGGGTAAGGCTTAGGGATTAGGGTGAAGGGTTAGGGTCAAGGGTTAGGATTTTTGTTAGGCATAGCGTTGGGGTTAGAAGTAAGGGTTACTGTCAGTGTTAGGGTTGTAGGTAGGGTTACGGTTAGGGTTAGCGGTTTAGAATTAGGATTAGGGATGAGGTGTCACAGTGATGACTAGGAGATAGGGTTAGAAATATGGGATAGGGGTTGTTCTCAGGAAATGTGTTATGCATTAACGTTAGGATAAGAGGTTAAAGTTAGGCGCACGGTGAGGTTTACGTGTTAAGGGGAGAAATAGGAACAGGGTTGGGTGTTATGTTCAGGGTTAGGGTTATCTGTTAAAGGTATTGTTTATGCTTAGCGCACGGGCCCTGTCTGCATTAGGCGGGCGGGGGGAGTTTAGGGGGCTGGGATTGTACCCGGGAACCCACTTGATCATACTCTGGGTATGGGCCCGTGGGTTTCATGCAGGACACAGTGGTAGAGCCTCCTTTCACGCATGGCATGGGAGGATTGCAGGCTTTCTAAACTCTAAGAAAGCAAGAAGTCTGAGAATTAGATTTAGGGTTAGGATTCTGGTTAGGGTTAAGGATGAAGTTTAGTGTTAGGGTGAGGGCTTAGGGTTAGGGATTAGGGTTAGGGTTAAAGGTTACTCTTAGGTTTAACGGTTACACTTTGGTTTAGGGTTGAGGTTTACGGTTAGGGTTAAGATGAGGGGTTAGGGTTTGGTACAGGGTTAGGGTTAAGTGTTAGGTTTAGGGTTGAAGATTAGGATTAGGGTTAGGATTAAAGGTTAGCGTGAGGGTTAACGCTTAGGGTTAAGGTTAAGAGTTAGGGTTTAGGGTTAGGGTTAGGGTTAGTTTTAGGGTTAGAGTTATGTGCTATGCTTTGTGTTAGAGGTTAGGGTTAGGTTTACTGGTCACAGTTAGGGTTACGTTTAGGGGGTAGCATTAGGGTTAGGGTTAGGGTTAAGGGATAGGATTAGGGTTAAGTGTTGGGCTTAGGGTTAGGGTTTGGTGCTAGGTTTATCATTAGGGATTAGGGTTAAAATCAGGGTTAAATGCTTGGGTGCTGGTAATGGTTAGGGTCAGGGTTAAGGTTCACGGATAGGGTTAGTGTTAAGGGTTACGGGTAGGTTTAGGGTTCAGGGTTAGTGTTAGCATTAGTGCTTAAGGTTAGGATTAGGCGGTAGGTTAGATTTAGGGTTAGATCTAGGCGTTACTGTAAGGGCTAGCGTTAGGGTTAAGAGATAGGGTTAGGTTTAATGCTTGGGATTAGGGTTAGGGTTTGGGGTTAAAGTAAGTGTTAGGGGTTAGGTTTAAGGATCCAAGGTTAGGGTTATTTTTAGCTGTAGTGTAAGGGTTAGGGATAAGGGATCCCATTAGCATTAAGGGTCTTCCTTACTGTAGGGTTAAGGGTTAGGCTTAGAGTTAAAGGTTAAGGTTAGGGTCAGTGTTAAGATTTAGGGTGAGGGTTAACGGTTAGGGTAAAGGTTAAGCGTTAGGGTTAGGGATTAGTGATTAGGGTTTTTGGTTAGTGTTAGGGTTAGCGGTTAGGAGTTAGGGTTTTATGAAGGGGTATGGTTAGAATTATGATTGGGGTTAGAGTTAGGGTGAGGTATAGGGGTTAGGTTTAGGGGTTAGTTTTAGGGTAAAAGGATAGGATTAGGGTTATGGGTTGGACTTAAGTTTAGGGTTAAAGTTTACTACTAGGGTTAGGGATAGGGTTCAGGGTTAGCTTTAGGGGTTCTGGTTAGGGTTAGGTGTTAGGTTAATGTCAGGGTTAGGTCTAGTCGTGAGGGTAAGGTTTAGGGTTAGCTTTAAGAGCTAGGGTTAGGTTTAATGGTTAGGATTAGGATTAGGGTTAAGGGTTAGGGTAACGCTTAGGGGTTAGGGTGAAGGGTTAGGGTCAAGGGTTAGAGTATTTGTTAGGCATAGCGTTGGGTTTAGAAGTAAGGGTTACTGTCAGTGTTAGGGTTGCAGGTAGGGTTACGGTTAGGGTTAGCGGTTTAGAATTAGGGTTAGGGATTAGGTGTCACAGTGATGACTAGGAGATAGGGTTAGAATTATGGGATGGGGTTGTTCTCAGGAAATGGGTTATGCATTAACGTTAGGATAAGAGGTTAAAGTTAGGCGCACGGTGAGGTTTACGTGTTAAGGGGAGAAATAGGAACAGGGTTGGGTGTTATGTTCAGGGTTAGAGTTATCTGTTAAAGGTATTGTTTATGCTTAGCGCACGGGCCCTGTCTGCATTAGGCGGGCGGGGGGAGTTTAGGGGGCTGGGATTGTACCCGGGAACCCACTCTATCATACTCTGGGTATGGGCCCGTGGGTTTCATGCAGGACACAGTGGTAGAGCCTCCTTTCACGCATGGCATGGGAGGATTGCAGGCTTTCTAAACTCTAAGAAAGCAAGAAGGCTGAGAATTAGAATTAGGGTTAGGATTTTAGTTAGGGTTAAGGATGAAGTTTAGTGTTAGGGTGAGGGCTTAGGGTTAGGGATTAGGGTTAGGGTTAAAGATTACTCTTAGGTTTAACGGTCACACTTTGGCTTAGGGTTGAGGTTTACGGTTAGGGTTAAGATGAGGGGTTAGGGTTTGGTACAGGGTTAGGGTTAAGTGTTAGGTTTAGGGTTGAATATTAGGATTAGGGTTAGGATTAAAGGTTAGCGTGAGAGTTAACGCTTAGGGTTAAGGTTAAGTGTTAGGGTTTAGGGTTAGGGTTAGGGTTAGGGTTAGTTTTAGGGTTAGAGTTATGTGCTATGGTTTGTGTTAGAGGTTAGGCTTAGGTTTACTGGTCACGGTTAGGGTTACGTTTAGGGGGTAGCATTAGGGTTAGGGTTAGGGTTAAGGGATAGGATTAGGGCTAAGTGTTGGGCTTAGGGTTAGGATTTAGTGTTAGGGTTAGCATTAAGGATTAGGGTTAGAATCAGGGTTAAATGAATGGGTGCGGGGATTGGTTAGGGTCAGGGTTAAGGTTCAGGGATAGGGTTAGTGTTAAGGGTTACGGGTAGGTTTAGGGTTCAGGGTTAGTGTTAGCATTAGGGCTTAAGGTTAGGATTAGGCGGTAGGTTAGATTTAGGGTTAGATCTAGGCGTTAGGGTAAGGGCTAGCGTTAGGTTTAAGAGATAGGGTTAGGTTTAATGCTTAGGATTAGGGTTAGGGTTTGGGGTTAAAGTAAGTGTTAGGGGTTAGGTTAAGGATCCAAGGTTAGGGTTATTTTTAGCTGTAGTGTTAGGGTTAGGGATAAGGGATCCCATTAGCATTAAGGGTCTTCCTTACTGTAGGGTTAAGGGTTAGGCTTAGAGTTAAAGGTTAAGGTTAGGGTCAGTGTTAAGATTTAGGGTGAGGGTTAACGGTTAGGGTAAAGGTTAAGCGTTAGGGTTAGGGATTAGTGATTAGGGTTTTTGGTTAGTGTTAGGGTTAGCGGTTAGGAGTTAGTGTTTTATGAAGGGGTATGGTTAGAATTAGGATTGGGGTTAGAGTTAGGGTGAGGTATAGGGGTTAGGTTTAGGGGTTAGTTTTAGGGAAAAAGGATAGGATTAGGGTTACGGGTTGGGCTTAGGTTTAGGGTTAAAGTTTACTGCTAGGGTTAGGGATAGGGTTCAGGGTTAGCTTTAGGGGTTCTGGTTAGGGTTAGGTGTTAGGTTAGTGTCAGGGTTAGGTCTAGTCGTGAGGGTAAGGTTTAGGGTTAGCTTTAAGAGCTAGGGTTAGGTTTAATGGTTAGGATTAGGATTAGGGTTAAGGGTTAGGGTTAGGCTTAGGGGTTAGGGTGAAGGGTTAGGGTCAAGGGTTAGGGTTTTTGTTAGGCATAGCGTTGGGGTTAGAAGTAAGGGTTACTGTCAGTGTTAGGGTTGTAGGTAGGGTTACGGTTAGGGTTAGCGGTTTAGAATTAGGTGTCACAGTGATGACTAGGAGATACGGTTAGAATTATGGGATAGGGGTTGTTCTCAGGAAATGGGTTATGCATTAACGTTAGGATAAGAGGTTAATGTTAGGCACACGGTGAGGTTTACGTGTTAAGGGGAGAAACAGGAACAGTGTTGGGTGTTATGTTCAGGGTTAGGGTTATCTGTTAAAGGTATTGTTTATGCTTAGCGCACGGGCCCTGTCGGCATTAGGCGAGCGGGGGGAGTTTAGGGGGCTGGGATTGTACCCGGGAACCCACTCTATCATTCTCTGGGTATGGGCCCATGGGTTTCATGCAGGACACAGTGGTAGAGCCTCCTTTCATGCATGGCATGGGAGGATTGCAGGCTTTCTAAACTCTAAGAAAGCAAGCGAAGATGGCGGAGTGGCGGTGACTGCTCGGATCTGCGCCCCGGCGAGGAACCGTGGATCCGGACCTGCCACAACGCTAGAGGACCGCTCCCACACAGGAACAGCGGTGTGAATCCACGGAGAATCAGCGTGGGACAAACAGAGCAAGTGAGGTCTGAGGTGAACAGAAATTAAGATCGCGGAACTCTGCGGAAGGCGCGTAACAAACAGTAGCCAGCGGAGCGCAGGCGGCTGCGCCCGCCCCCAGGTGGGGCAGGGGCAGTCTTTAGGAAAAGCGGCTTGCGCTCCTCACTGACCTCCACCCCCAATTGCTTGGAGACCCCCTCTCAAGCCAGAGCAGAATCACCGAGCGAGACGTAGGGCATTGCAGACAGGAGGCTTTTTCGGGAGAATAGCTTGGAACCTGGGAAGTCTCGGCTGAGACAGTCCTTGGCGAGAAGGGACGGACCTGTGCCGGGGGGAGGGGCACGAACAATCCCCGATCAGTGAATTGCGCTGTACCTCTGCGCTACTTTTGTCGGTGTTTCTTCAGCCGGTGGCCCCCGGCGGCTTTGCCCGCCAAACACCCTGGCAGCGGCGGTCCCTGGTCTCTGCCTGCCGGGGAGCCGGTCCCCCTCCGACCCCGGAGCGCTGCGGGTGCCATCTTGAAAGCAAAGGCGGAACCGCTCGGGAGCCATAAGGTGCCCAGCGGCTCTCCCCGGCGCCCCCCGCTGGTCTCTGGGCCCGCGCCATCTCCGCCGGCCGCACTCGGCGTGAAGGGGCGGAGCTGCGCTAAGACGTAAAATAAACATTGAGTTGCCGCTCCGGAATCAACGGAGCGGGCGTGAAGGGGCGGAGCTGCGCTAAGGCGCAAAAACACAATCATTGAGCCGCTGAACTATATACTTCAGAATTGTGTATCCCTTCGTTTAGTGATGCGCTGTAGTGCTGTGTAGCTCTGTTTTTGTTCTTTTGTGTTTGTGTTTTCACTGTTTCTGGGTTAGGTCTCTTTGTGTTATTTGTTAGTTTGGTTTTTGTTTTTCCTTTGTTTTGTTTTGTTTTATTTTGCTTCTTTTGTTTTTTTTTTTTGTTGTTGTTGTTGTTTTGTTTTTTCTTTTCTCTTTCCTTTTTTTCCCTCTTCTCTTCTCCTTTTCTTTTCTCTTTCTTTTTCTTCTCCTTCTGTTCTTTCTTTTCACTTCCCTTTTTTTTCTTTTTTTCTTTTTTTCTTTTCTTTTCTTTTTTCTTTTTCCTTATTTCTTCTCTCTTTTTGCCTTCTAACTGGGAACCCACGGTGCGCTTGGGAACGGGCCAGGCCCCTGGCTCTGGTACATACCGGAACCTGAGTAGTCACTCCCAACGCCGGCGATCTGCGGGCGCACAATAGCCATCTTGGGGCCCACAGCCAAGTCACTGCAGAGCAATAGGGTGCCAAGAGGCTCCCTGGACGGCCCCCTCCCCTAGTCCACAGACCTTATATAGGGTCCCCACCCACGTCTAAACATTGACTACTTCTCCAGAAGTGAGAGTGTGGAGCCTGGTCCCTGGGGACATTGGGCCAAGGCAGACTTTTGCCTGTGGGAGTTGCGGCAAATGGGGCGCTGAGCGAGCGAGGGCACCATCCACTCCCCACAGCTAGTATCTTTCCTGCAGATAGAGACAGAAACCACCCCTATAGAGGAAGAACCAAAGGGAAACAAACAAACAAAGAGAATTTTGGTCCACTACTAGTGTGGACCCTACCTGCCCTCTGAAAGACTACAACACAGTGTCCTAACTCACCAAAGCAGTCTTGGATCACTCCAATCCTCTAGGAATGGACCCATCAGAAGCAGTCCCCCAACTGAAATAGAAAAATTTCTAAACAATTCACAACAGTCTTCCCCTCTTGCCAAAGGAAGCAATATACCTAGACTGCTCCACAGCCTAAGAATAGAGCACAGAGAGTGCTGTTAACCAGACTCAATCTATAAGTAAAGATCCAACGATCAATCTAGATGGGAAGGGCCCAGCGAAAAAACACAGGAAGCACAAAGAATCAAACAGAAAGCTCACCCCCAAAGAGAAATACCGGCTCTCAACCATTTGACACAAACCAGACTCAAAACACCAACATGTCACAGGAAGAATTCCAATTATGGATCATAAACAAGCTGAATAATATACAAGAATCAATGGACAGACAACACAAGGAAAATGCAAAAAAAATACAGGATTTGGAGGAAAAATTCACTAAAGAAATTGAAATATTGAAGAAAAACCAAACTGAACTCCTAGAAATGAAGAATTCACTCAGAGAGCTACAAAACACTGTGGAAAGTCTCAAAAGCAGGGTAGATCAAACAGAGGAAAGAATCTCAGAAATTGAAGACAACTCCTTCCAACTAAATAAGTCAGTCACAGAGATAGATCAAAAAAGTAAGAGAAATGATCTGAGTCTTCAAGAAATGTGGGATTATGTGAAGAAACCTAACTTGAGAGTTATTGGCATTCCTGAGGGCGAAGAAGATAATAAGCAAGGGTTGGACAAGCTATTTGAAGACATAATCGAGGAAAATTTTCCAGGCCTTGCCAATACTCTAGACATACAGATTCAAGAAGCTCAAAGGACCCCTGGGAGATTCATAGCAAATAGGAAAACACCACGCCACGTAGTCATCAGGCTGACCAAAATATCCACTAAAGAGTCCCTTCTCCGAGCTGTAAGGAGAAAGAAACAGGTAACTTACAAAGGAAAACCCATCAGAATTACGCCAGATTTCTCAGCTGAAACCTTACAAGCAAGAAGAGGTTGGGGCCCCATTTTCACGCTTCTGAAACAGAATAATGCCCAGCCTAGAATCTTGTACCCAGCTAAGCTAAGTTTTCTATACGAAGGAGAAAACAAGACATTCTCAGATAAACAAAGGTTGAAGGAATTCACCAAGACAAGACCAGCCCTGCAAGAAGTACTCAAAAGAGAGTTACACACGGATCAGCACAAGAAAGATCCACGAATGTAAAACTACTCAAGAGCTAAAGATCAAATTCCAGATACCACAATGGCTCAGGAGAGAAAACATCGCAATGAAGTTCTACCCAACAAGCTGAACAAAAAACCGTCTCACTTATCAGTTTTCTCAATAAATGTGAATGGCTTGAATTCCCCGCTCAAGAGACATAGACTGTCCCAATGGATAAAAAAGCACAAGCCAAGTATCTGCTGTCTCCAAGAAACCCACCTAACGAGCAAAGATGCATTTAGACTGAAAGTAAAAGGATGGAAATCGGTATTTCATGCAAACGGTAACGAAAAGAAAGCTGGTGTGGCAATCTTAATTTCCAATAACTTAGCTTTCAAACCAACAAAAATAATTAAAGACAAAAATGGCTACTACATACTGGTCAAGGGCACAATTCAACAAGAAGCCATGACTATACTCAATATATATGCACCCAACCTAGGTGCACCTAGATTCATAAAGCAAACCCTACTAGATCTGAACCAGATGATAGATAATAATACTGTAATAGCTGGAGACTTTAACACCCCACTGACAGTACAGGACAGATCCTCTAAACAGAAAATAAGCAAAGACATAATGGACCTAAATAGAATGCTAGAACAAATGGGCATGGCTGACATCTATAGGACATTCTACCCAAAGTCCACAGAATATACATTCTTCTCATCAGCTCACAGGACATTCTCTAAGATTGACCATGTCCTAGGACATAAATCATGTCTTCAAAAATTCAAAAAAATAGAAATTATACCATGCATCTTCTCAGATCACAGCGGAATAAAAGTAACAATGATCACAAACAGAAACCCTCACTCTTACTCAAAGTCATGGAAGCTAAATAACCTTCTCCTGAATAATTATTCTATAAAAGAAGAAATCAAGATGGAAATCAAAAATTTCTTTGAATTAAATGACAATGGAGATACAACTTATCAAAATCTATGGGATGCAGCTAAAGCAGCCCTGAGAGGAAAATTCATATCCATAAATGCCTATATCAAAAAGACAGAAAACATGCAAATAGACAACCTAACGAAGAGACTCAAAGAGCTGGAGAAAGAAGAACAGAACGATCCCAAACCCAGCAGAAGGCAAGAAATTACTAAGATCAAATCAGAACTAAATGAAAAGGACAACAAAGAAACTATAAGGGAAATTAATAAAACAAAAAGTTGGTTCTTTGAAAAGATAAACAAAATAGACACACCTCTGGCTAGACTAACCAAGACCACAAAAGTAAAATCTCTAATAACCTCCATTAGGAACATGAAAGGAGAAATCACAACCGATGCTACAGAGATACAAGATATCATCTATGAATTCTACAAAAATCTTTATGCACACAAACTGGAGAACGTGGAGGAAATGGACAAATTTTTAGAAACACATAGTCTTCCCAGGCTCAACCAGGAAGAAATAGAGTACCTGAACAGACCAATATCAAGAACTGAAATCGAAACAGCAATAAAAAACCTTCCCAAAAAGAAAAGCCCTGGTCCAGATGGGTTCACACCTGAATTTTACCATACATACAAAGAAGAACTGGTGCCCATCCTACATAAACTATTCTCCAATATTGAGAAGGATGGAGTTCTCCCCAACACGTTCTACCAAGCCAATATAACATTAATACCAAAACCTGGAAAGGACACAACAAAAACAGAGAACTACAGACCAATTTCCCTCATGAATATAGATGCAAAAATTTTCAATAAAATACTAGCAAATCGAATCCAAGTACTTATCAAAAAAGTAATCCACCACGACCAAGTGGGCTTCATCCCAGAGATGCAGGGGTGGTTCAACATACGTAAATCTATCAATGTAATTCACCACATAAATAGAAGCAAAAACAAAAATCATATGATACTCTCATTAGATGCAGAAAAAGCATTTGACAAAATTCAACACCCTTTTATGATAAAAACGCTTAACAAAATAGGCATTGATGGAACCTACCTAAAAATGATACAAGCCATATATGACAAACCCACAGCCAACATCATACTGAATGGGAAAAAACTGAAAGCACTCCCACTTAGAACTGGAACCAGACAGGGCTGCCCATTGTCTCCATTACTTTTCAACATAGTATTGGAAGTCCTTGCGAGAGCTATCAGGCAAGAGAGCAGAATCAAGGGAGTCCAAATAGGGAAGGAAGAGATCAAACTCTCACTTTTTGCTGATGATATGATGTTATATCTGGAAAACCCCCAGGATTCAACCAAGAGACTCCTGGAATTGATTAACGAATACAGCAAAGTCTCAGGCTACAAAATTAATATACACAAATCAGAGGCATTTATATATGCCAATAACAGTCAATCGGAAAACCAAATTAAAGACTCAATACCCTTCAAAATAGCAACAAAGAAAATAAAATATCTAGGTATATATCTAACTAAAGAGGTAAAGGACCTCTATAAGGAAAACTATGAAACACTGAGAAAAGAAATAGCAGAACTTGCAAATAGATGGAAAAATATACCATGCTCGTGGATCGGAAGAATCAACATTGTTAAAATGTCTATACTACCCAAAGTGATCTACAAATTCAATGCAATCCCTATTAAATTACCAACATCATTCTTTACAGACATAGAGAAAATAATTATACACTTTGTATGGAATCAAAGAAGACCCCGTATAGCAAAAGCAATTTTAAGCAATAAAAACAAAATGGGAGGTATTAATTTGCCAGACCTCAAACTATACTGCAAGGCTGTGGTTCTTAAAACAGCCTGGTATTGGCACAAGTGCAGGGACACAGACCAGTGGAACACAACAGAAAATCCAAATATAGAACCATCCTCATATAGTCACCTAATTTTTGACAAAGCGGGAAAGAATATACTCTGGGGACAAGAATCCCTATTCAACAAATGGTGCTGGGAGAATTGGTTAGCCACTTGCAGAAGACTGAAACAGGACCCACAGCTTTCACCTCTCACAAAAATCAAATCACGGTGGATAACAGACTTAAACCTTAGGCGTGATACAATCAGAATTCTAGAAGAAAATGTAGGAAAGACTCTTACAGACATTGGCCTAGGCAAAGAATTTATGAAGAAGACCCCCAAGGCAATCACAGCAGCAACAAAAATAAATGAATGGGACATGATTAAATTAAAAAGCTTCTGCACAGCCAAAGAAACAGTCCAGAGAATAAACAGACCACCTACAGAATGGGAAAAAATTTTTGCATACTACACATCAGATAAAGGACTGATAACAAGAATCTATTTAGAACTCAGGAAAATCAGCAAGAAAAAATCAAGCAACCCTATCAAAAAGTGGGCAAAGGACATGAATAGAAATTTTTCAAAAGAAGATATAAAAATGGCTAACAAACATATGAAAAAGTGTTCAACATCTCTAATCATCAGGGAAATGCAAATCAAAACCACAATGAGATATCACTTAACCCCAGTGAGAATGGCCTTTATCAAAAAAACCCAAAACAACACATGTTGGCGTGGGTGTGGAGAGACAGGAACACTAATTCACTGCTGGTGGGACTGCAAACTAGTGCAACCCCTGTGGAAAGCATTATGGAGGTATCTTAAACAGATTCAAGTAGACCTGCCATTTGACCCAGCAATCCCATTATTGGGCATATACCCAAAGGAAAAAAGGTCATTCTGTAACAAAGGCACGTGTACCCAAATGTTTATAGCAGCACAATTCACAATAGCAAAGATGTGGAAACAACCCAAATGCCCATCAATACATGATTGGATTAGTAAACTGTGGTATATGTATACCATGGAATATTACTCAGCTATAAGGAATGATGAAGATACGACATCTCTATGGTTCTCCTGCAGAGAGTTGGAACCCATTATATTAAGTGAAGTATCCCAAGAATGGAACAACAAGCATCACATGTACTCACCAGAAAATTGGTTTCCCTGATCATCACCTAAATACAAATCTGGGAATGACACCAATTGGACATCAGACTGAGGTGGGGGGTGGGGGAGGGGATGGGGGTATGCCTACACAATGAGTGCATTGCGCACCAATTGGGGAGTGGTAACACTTGAAGGTGCTGACTCGGGAAAGGGGGGGTGGGGAAAAAAATATGAAACTATTGTTTTTAACTTGCACTGTTCACTTAATAATTTATCATGAATATTTCCCATATCATTTCATATTATTGTACAAGAAATAATGTATACATTATGAGGACATACTGTATCTAACAAGATATACTGTTAGACTCTTTGATTCTGTAAAATTAAATGGAAAAAAAAATAAAAAAAAAAAAGAAAGCAAGAAGACTGAGAATTAGAATTAGGGTTAGGATTATGGTTAGGGTTAAGGATGAAGTTTAGTGTTAGGGTGAGGGCTTAGGGTTAGGGATCAGGGTTAGGGTTAAAGGTTACTCTTAGGTTTAACGGTTACACTTTGGTTTAGGGTTGAGGTTTACGGTTAGGGTTAAGATGAGGGGTTAGGGTTTGGTACAGGGTTAGGGTTAAGTGTTAGGTTTAGGGTTGAAGATTAGGATTAGGTTTAGGATTAAAGGTTAGCGTGAGAGTTAACGCTTAGGGTTAAGGTTAAGAGTTAGGGTTTAGGGTTAGGGTTAGGGTTGGTTTTAGGGTTAGAGTTATGTGCTATGGTTTGTGTTAGAGGTTAGGGTTAGGTATACTGGTCACGGTTAGGGTTACGTTTAGGGGGTAGCATTAGGGTTAGGGTTAGAGTTAAGGGATAGGATTAGGGTTAAGTGTTGGGCTTAGGGTTAGGGTTTAGTGTTAGGTTTATCATTAAGGATTAGGGTTAGAATCAGGGTTAAATGCTTGGGTGCAGGTAATGGTTAGGGTCAGGGTTAAGGTTCACGGATAGGGTTAGTGTTAAGGGTTACGGGTAGGTTTAGGGTTCAGGGTTAGTGTTAGCATTAGGGCTTAGGTTAAGATTAGGCGGTAGGTTAGATTTAGGGTTATATCTAGGCGTTAGGGTAAGGGCTAGCGTTAGGGTTAAGAGATAGGGTTAGGTTTAATGCTTAGGATTAGGGTTAGGGTTTGGGGTTAAAGTAAGTGTTAGGGGTTAGGTTTAAGGATCCAAGGTTAGGGTTATTTTTAGCTGTAGTGTTAGGGTTAGGGATAAGGGATCCCATTAGCATTAAGGGTCTTCCTTATTGTAGGGTTAAGGGTTAGGCTTAGAGTTAAAGGTTAAGGTTAGGGTCAGTGTTAAGATTTAGGGTGAGGGTTAACGGTCAGGGTAAAGGTTAAGCATTAGGGTTAGGGATTAGTGATTAGGGTTTTTGGTTAGTGTTAGGGTTAGCGGTTAGGAGTTAGTGTTTTAAGAACGGGTATGGTTAGAATTAGGATTAGGGTTAGAGTTAGGGTGAGGTATAGGGGTTAGGTTTAGGGGTTAGTTTTAGGGTAAAAGGATAGGATTAGGGTTACGGGTTGGGCTTAGGTTTAGGGTTAAAGTTTATTGCTGGGGTTAGGGATAGGGTTCAGGGTTAGCTTTAGGGGTTCTGGTTAGGGTTAGGTGTTAGGTTAGTGTCAGGGTTAGGTCTAGTCGTGAGGGTAAGGTTTAGGGTTAGCTTTAAGAGCTAGGGTTAGGTTTAATGGTTAGGATTAGGATTAGGGTTAAGGGTTAGGGTAAGGCTTAGGGGTTAGGGTGAAGGGTTAGGGTCAAGGGTTAGGGTTTTTGTTAGGCATAGCGTTGGGGTTAGATGTAAGGATGACTGTCAGTGTTAGGGTTGTAGGTAGGGTTACGGTTAGGGTTAGCGGTTTAGAATTAGGGTTAGGGATTAGGTGTCACAGTGATGACTAGGAGATAGGGTTAGAATTATGGGATAGGGGTTATTCTCAGGAAATGGGTTATGCATTAACGTTAGGATAAGAGGTTAAAGTTAGGCGCACGGTGAGGTTTACGTGTTAAGGGGAGAAATAGGAACAGGGTTGGGTGTTATGTTCAGGGTTAGGGTTATCTGTTAAAGGTATTGTTTATGCTTAGTGCACGGGTCCTGTCTGTATTAGGCGGGCGGGGGGAGTTCAGGGGGCTGGGATTGTACCCGGGAACCCACTCTATCATACTCTGGGTATGGGCCCGTGGGTTTCATGCAGGACACAGTGGTAGAGCCTCCTTTCACGCATGGCATGGGAGGATTGCAGGCTTTCTAAACTCTAAGAAAGCAAAAAGTCTGAGAATTAGATTTAGGGTTAGGATTATGGTTAGGGTTAAGGATGAAGTTTAGTGTTAGGGTGAGGGCTTAGTGTTAGGGAATAGGGTTAGGGTTAAAGGTTACTCTTAGGTTTAACGATTACACTTTGGTTTCGGGTTCAGGTTTACGGTTAGGGTTAAGATGAGGGGTTAGGGTTTGGTACAGGGTTAGGGTTAAGTGTTAGGTTTAGGGTTGAAGACTAGGATTAGGGTTAGGATTAATGGTTAGCGTGAGAGTTAACGCTTAGTGTTAAGTTTATGAGTTAGGGTTTAGGGTTAGGGTTAGGGTTAGTTATAGGGTTAGAGTTATGTGCTATGCTTTGTGTTAGAGCTTAGGGTTAGGTTTACTGGTCACGGTTAGGGTTACGTTTAGGGGGTAGCATTAGGGTTAGGGTTAGGGTTAAGGGATAGGATTAGGGTTAAGTGTTGGGCTTAGGGTTAGGGTTTAGTGTTAAGGTTAGCATTAAGGATTAGGGTTAGGGTCAGGGTTAAATGCTTGGGTGCGGGTAATAGTTAGGGTCAGGGTTAAGGTTCACGGATAGGGTTAGTGTTAAGCGTTACGAGTAGGTTGAGGGTTCAGGGTTAGGGTTAGCTTTAGGGCTTAAAGTTAGGATTAGGCGGTAGGTTAGATTTAGGGTTAGATCTAGGCGTTAGGGTAAGGGCTAGCATTAGGGTTAAGAGATAGGGTTAGGTTTAATGCTTAGGATTAGGGTTAGGTTTTGGGGTTAAAGTAACTGTTAGGGGTTAGGTTTAAGGATCCAAGGTTAGGGTTAATTTTAGCTGTAGTGTTAGGGTTAGGGATAATGGATCCCATTAGCATTAAGGGTCTTCCTTACTGTAGGGTTAAGGGTTAGGCTTAGAGTTAAAGGTTAAGGTTAGGGTCAGTGTTAAGATTTAGGGTGAGGGTTAACGGTCAGGGTAAAGGTTAAGCGTTAGGGTTAGGGATTAGTGATTAGGATTTTTGGTTAGTGTTAGGGTTAGCGGTTAGGAGTTAGTGTTTTATGAAGGGGTATGGTTAGAATTAGGATTGGGATTAGAGTTAGGGTGAGGTGTAGGGGTTAGGTTTAGGGGTTAGTTTTAGGGTATAATGATAGGGTTAGGGTTACGGGTTGGGCTTAGGTTTAGGGTTAAAGTTTACTGCTGGGGTTAGGGATAGGGTTCAGGGTTAGCTTTAGGGGTTCTGGTTAGGGTTAGGTGTTAGGTTAGTGTCAGGGTTAGGTCTAGTCGTGAGGGTAAGGTTTAGGGTTAGCTTTAAGAGCTAGGGTTAGGTTTAATGGTTAGGATTAGGATTAGGGTTAAGGGTTAGGGTAAGGCTTAGGGGTTAGGGTGAAGGGTTAGGTTCAAGGGTTAGGGATTTTGTTAGGCATAGCGTTGGGGTTAGAAGTAAGGGTTACTGTCAGTGTTAGGGTTGTAGGTAGGGTTACGGTTAGGGTTAGCGGTTTAGAATTAGGGTTAGGGATTAGGTGTCACAGTGATGACTAGGAGATAGGGTTAGAATTATGGGATGGGGTTGTTCTCAGGAAATGGGTTATGCATTAACGTTAGGATAAGAGGTTAAAGTTACGCGCACGGTGAGGTTTACGTGTTAAGGGGAGAAATAGGAACAGGGTTGGGTGTTAGGTTCAGGGTTAGGGTTATCTGTTAAAGGTATTGTTTATGCTTAGTGCACGGGCCCTGTCTGCATTAGGCGGGCGGGGGGAGTGTAGGGGGCTGGGATTGTACCCGGGAACCCACTCTATCATACTCTGTGTATGAGCCCGTGGGTTTCATGCAGGACACAGTGGTAGAGCCTCCTTTCACGCATGGCATGGGATGATTGCAGGTTTTCTAAACTCTAAGAAAGCAAGAAGTCTGAGAATTAGATTTAGGGTTAGGATTCTGGTTAGGGTTAAGGATGAAGATTAGTGTTAGGGTGAGGGCTTAGGGTTAGGGATTAGGGTTAGGGTTAAAGGTTACTGTTAGGTTTAACGGTTACACTTTGGTTAAGGGTTGAGGTTTACGGTTAGGGTTAAGATGAGGGGTTAGGGTTTGGTACAGGGTTAGGGTTAAGTGTTAGGTTTAGGGTTGAAGATTAGGATTAGGGTTAGGATTAAAGGTTAGCGTGAGAGTTAACGCTTAGGGTTAAGGTTAAGAGTTAGGGTTTAAGATTAGGGTTAGGGTTAGTTTTAGGGTTAGAGTTATGTCCTAGGGTTTGTGTTAGAGGTTAGGGTTAGGTTTACTGGTCGCGGTTAGGGTTACGTTTAGGGGGTAGCATTAGGGTTAGGGTTAGGGTTAAGGGATAGGATTAGGGTTAAGTGTTGGGCTTAGGGTTAGGGTATAGTGTTAGGTTTATCATTAAGGATTAGGGTTAGAATCAGGGTTAAATGCTTGGGTGCGGGTAATGGTTAGGGTCAGGGTTAAGGTTCAGGGATAGGGTTAGTGTTAAGGGTTACGGGTAGGTTTAGGGTTTAGGGTTAGTGTTAGCATTAGGGCTTAAGGTTAGGATTAGGCGGTAGGTTAGATTTAGGGATAGATCTAGGTGTTAGGGTAAGGGCTAGCGTTAGGGTTAGGAGATAGGGTTAGGTTTAATGCTTAGGATTAGGGTTAGTGTTTGGGGTTAAAGTAAGTGTTAGGGGTTAGGTTTAAGGATCCAAGGTTAGGGTTATTTTTAGCTGTAGTGTTAGGGTTAGGGATAAGGGATCCCATTAGCATTAAGGGTCTTCCTTACTGTAGGGTTAAGGGTTAGGCTTAGAGTTAAAGGTTAAGGTTAGGGTCAGTGTTAAGATTTAGGTTGAGGGATAACGGTTAGGGTAAAGGTTAAGCGTTAGGGTTAGGGATTAGTGATTAGGGTTTTTGGTTAGTGTTAGGGTTAGCGGTTAGGAGTTAGTGTTTTATGAAGGGGTATGGTTAGAATTAGGATTGGGTTTAGAGTTAGGGTGAGGTATAGGGGTTAGGTTTAGGGGTTAGTTTTAGGGTAAAAGGATAGGATTAGGGTTATGGGTTGGGCTTAGGTTTAGGGTTAAAGTTTATTGCTGGGGTTAGGCATAGGGTTCAGGGTTAGCTTTAGGGGTTCTGGTTAGGGTTAGGTGTTAGGTTAGTGTCAGGGTTAGGTCTAGTCGTGAGGGTAAGGTTTAGGGTTAGCTTTAAGAGCTAGGGTTAGGTTTAATGGTTAGGATTAGGATTAGGGTTAAGGGTTAGGGTAAGGCTTAGGGGTTAGGGTGAAGGGTTAGGGTCAAGGGTTAGGGTTTTTGTTAGGCATAGCGTTGGGGTTAGATGTAAGGATGACTGTCAGTGTTAGGGTTGTAGGTAGGGTTACGGTTAGGGTTAGCGGTTTAGAATTAGGGTTAGGGATTAGGTGTCACAGTGATGACTAGGAGATAGGGTTAGAATTATGGGATAGGGGTTATTCTCAGGAAATGGGTTATGCATTAACGTTAGGATAAGAGGTTAAAGTTAGGCGCATGGTGAGGTTTACGTGTTAAGGGGAGAAATAGGAACAGGGTTGGGTGTTATGTTCAGGGTTAGGGTTATCTGTTAAAGGTATTGTTTATGCTTAGTGCACGGGTCCTGTCTGTATTAGGCGGGCGGGGGGAGTTCAGGGGGCTGGGATTGTACCCGGGAACCCACTCTATCATACTCTGGGTATGGGCCCGTGGGTTTCATGCAGGACACAGTGGTAGAGCCTCCTTTCACGCATGGCATGGGAGGATTGCAGGCTTTCTAAACTCTAAGAAAGCAAAAAGTCTGAGAATTAGATTTAGGGTTAGGATTATGGTTAGGGTTAAGGATGAAGTTTAGTGTTAGGGTGAGGGCTTAGTGTTAGGGAATAGGGTTAGGGTTAAAGGTTACTCTTAGGTTTAACGATTACACTTTGGTTTCGGGTTGAGGTTTACAGTTAGGGTTAAGATGAGGGGTTAGGGTTTGGTACAGGGTTAGGGTTAAGTGTTAGGTTTAGGGTTGAAGACTAGGATTAGGGTTAGGATTAATGGTTAGCGTGAGAGTTAACGCTTAGTGTTAAGGTTATGAGTTAGGGTTTAGGGTTAGGGTTAGGGTTAGTTATAGGGTTAGAGTTATGTGCTATGCTTTGTGTTAGAGCTTAGGGTTAGGTTTACTGGTCACGGTTAGGGTTATGTTTAGGGGGTAGCATTAGGGTTAGGGTTAGGGTTAAGGGATAGGTTTAGGGTTAAGTGTTGGGCTTAGGGTTAGGGTTTAGTGTTAAGGTTAGCATTAAGGATTAGGGTTAGGGTCAGGGTTAAATGCTTGGGTGCGGGTAATAGTTAGGGTCAGGGTTAAGGTTCACGGATAGGGTTAGTGTTAAGCGTTACGAGTAGGTTGAGGGTTCAGGGTTAGGGTTAGCTTTAGGGCTTAAAGTTAGGATTAGGCGGTAGGTTAGATTTAGGGTTAGATCTAGGCGTTAGGGTAAGGGCTAGCATTAGGGTTAAGAGATAGGGTTAGGTTTAATGCTTAGGATTAGGGTTAGGTTTTGGGGTTAAAGTAACTGTTAGGGGTTAGGTTTAAGGATCCAAGGTTAGGGTTATTTTTAGCTGTAGTGTTAGGGTTAGGGATAACGGATCCCATTAGCATTAAGGGTCTTCCTTACTGTAGGGTTAAGGGTTAGGCTTAGAGTTAAAGGTTAAGGTTAGGGTCAGTGTTAAGATTTAGGGTGAGGGTTAACGGTCAGGGTAAAGGTTAAGCGTTAGGGTTAGGGATTAGTGATTAGGATTTTTGGTTAGTGTTAGGGTTAGCGGTTAGGAGTTAGTGTTTTATGAAGGGGTATGGTTAGAATTAGGATTGGGATTAGAGTTAGGGTGAGGTATAGGGGTTAGGATTAGGGGTTAGTTTTAGGGTAAAAGGATAGGATTAGGGTTACGGGTTGGGCTTAGGTTTAGGGTTAAAATTTACTGCTAGGGTTAGGGATAGGGTTCAGGGTTAGCTTTAGGGGTTCTGGTTAGGGTTAGGTGTTAGGTTACTGTCAGGGTTAGGTCTAGTCGTGAGGGTAAGGTTTAGGGTTAGCTTTAAGAGCTAGGGTTAGGTTTAATGGTTAGGATTAGGATTAGGGTTAAGGGTTAGGGTAAGGCTTAGGGGTTAGGGTGAAGGGTTAGGGTCAAGGGTTAGGGTTCCTTTTAGGCATAGCGTTGGGGTTAGAAGTAAGGGTTACTGTCAGTGTTAGGGTTGTAGGTAGGGTTACGGTTAGGGTTAGCGGTTTAGAATTAGGGTTAGGGATTAGGTGTCACAGTGATGACTAGGAGATAGGGTTAGAATTATGGGATAGGGGTTGTTCTCAGGAAATGGTTTATGCATTAACGTTAGAATAAGAGGTTAAAGTTAGGCACACGGTGAGGTTTACGTGTTAAGGGGAGAAATAGGAACAGGGTTGGGTGTTATGTTCAGGGTTAGGGTTATCTGTTAAAGGTATTGTTTATGCTTAGCGCACGGGCCCTGTCTGCATTAGGCGGGCGGGTGGAGTTTAGGGGGCTGGGATTGTACCCGGGAACCCACTCTATCATACTCTGGGTATGGGCCCGTGGGTTTCATGCAGGACACAGTGGTAGAGCCTCCTTTCAAGCATGGCATGGGAGGATTGCAGGCTTTCTAACCTCTAAGAAAGCAATAAGTCTGAGAATTAGGTTTAGGGTTAGGATTCTGGTTAGGGTTAAGGATGAAGTTTAGTGTTAGGGTGAGGGCTTAGGGTTAGGGATTAGGGTTAGGGTTAAAGGTTACTCTTAGGTTTAACGGTTACACTTTGGTTTAGGGTTGAGGTTTACGGTTAGGGTTAAGATGAGGGGTTAGGGTTTGGTACAGGGTTAGGGTTAAGTGTTAGGTTTAGGGTTGAAGATTAGGATTAGGGTTAGGATTAAAGGTTAGCGTGAGAGTTAACGCTTAGGGTTAAGGTTAAGAGTTAGGGTTTAGGGGTAGGGTTAGGGTTAGGCTTGGTTTTAGGGTTAGAGTTATGTGCTATGGTTTGTGTTAGAGGTTAGGGTTAGGTTTACTGGTCACGGTTAGGGTTACATTTAGGGGGTAGCATTAGGGTTAGGGTTAGGGTTAAGGGATAGGATTAGGGTTAAGTGTTGGACTTAGGTTTAGGGTTTAGTGTTAGGTTTATCATTAAGGAATAGGATTAGAATCAGGGTTAAATGATGGGTGCGGGTAATGGTTAGGGTCAGGGTTAAGGTTCACGGATAGGGTTAGTGTTAAGGGTTACGGGTAGGTTTAGGGTTCAGGGTTAGTGTTAGCATTAGGGCTTAAGGTTAGGATAAGGCGGTAGTTTAGATTTAGGGTTAGATCTAGGCGTTAGGGTAAGGGCTAGCGTTTGGGTTAAGAGATAGGGTTAGGTTTAATGCTTAGGATTAGGGTTAGGGTTTGGGGTTAAAGTAAGTGTTGGGGTTCAGGTTTAAGGATCAAATGTTAGGGTTATTTTTAGCTGTAGTGTTAGGGTTAGGGATAAGGGATCCCATTAGCATTAAGGGTCTTCCTTATGTAGGGTTAAGGGTTAGGCTTAGAGTTAAAGGTTAAGGTTAGGGTCAGTGTTAAGATTTAGGGTGAGGGTTAACGGTCAGGGTAAAGGTTAAGCGTTAGGGTTAGGGATTAGTGATTAGGGTTTTTGGTTAGTGTTAGGGTTAGCGGTTAGGAGTTAGTGTTTTATGAAGTGGTATGTTTAGAATTAGGATTGGGGTTAGAGTTAGGGTGAGGTATAGGGGTTAGGTTTAGGGGTTAGTTTTAGGGTAAAAGGATAGGATTAGGGTTACGGGTTGGGCTTAGGTTTAGGGTTAAAGTTTCCTGCTGGGGTTAGGGATAGGGTTCAGGGTTAGCTTTAGGGATTCTGGTTAGGGTTAGGTGTTAGATTAGTGTCAGGGTTAGGTCTAGTCGTGAGGGTAAGGTTTAGGGTTAGCTTTAAGAGCTAGGGTTAGGTTTAATGGTTAGGATTAGGATTAGGGTTAAGGGTTAGGGTAAGGCTTAGGGGTTAGGGTGAAGGGTTATAGGTGAAGGGTTAGGGTTTTTGTTAGGCATAGCGTTGGGGTTAGAAGTAAGGGTTACTGTCAGTGTTAGGGTTGTAGGTAGGGTTACGGTTAGGGTTAGCGGTTTAGAATTAGGGTTAGGGATTAGGAGTCACAGTGATGACTAGGAGATAGGGTTAGAATAAGGGATAGGGGTTGTTTTCGGGAAATGGGTTATGCATTAACGTTAGGATAAGAGGTTAAAGTTAGGCGCACGGTGAGGTTTACGTGTTAAGGGGAGAAATAGGAACAGGGTTGGGTGTTATGTTCAGGGTTAGGGTTATCTGTTAAAGGTATTGTTTATGCTTAGCGCACGGGCCCTGTCTGCATTAGGCGGGCGGGGGGAGTTTAGGGGGCTGGGATTGTACCCGGGAACGCACTCTATCATACTCTGGGTATGGGCCCGTGGGTTTCATGCAGGACACAGTGGTAGAGCCTCCTTTCACGCATGGCATGGGAGGATTGCAGGCTTTCTAAACTCTAAGAAAGCAAGAAGTCCGAGAATTAGATTTAGGGTTAGGATTCTGGTTAGGGTTAAGGATGAAATTTAGTGTTAGGGGGAGGGCTTAGGGTTAGGGATTAGGGTTAGGGTTAAAGGTTACTCTTAGGTTTAATGGTTACACTTTGGTTTAGGGTTGAGGTTTACGTTTAGGGTTAAGATGAGGGGTTAGGGTTTGGTACAGGGTTAGGGTTAAGTGTTAGGTTTAGGGTTGAGGATTAAGATTAGTGTTAGGATTAAAGGTTAGCGTGAGAGTTAACGCTTAGGGGTAAGGTTAAGAGTTAGGGTTTAGGGTTAGGGTTAGGGTTAGTTTTAGGGTTAGAGATATGTGCTATGGTTTGTGTTAGAGTTTAGGGTTAGGTTTACTGGTCACGGTTAGGGTTACATTTAGGGGGTAGCATTAGGGTTAGGATTAGGGTTATGGTTAAGGGATAGGATTAGGGTTAAGTGTTGTGCTTAGGGTTAGGGTTTAGTGTTAGGGATAGCATTAAGGATTAGGGTTAGGGTCAGGGTTAAATGCTTGGGTGCGGGTAATGGTTAGGGTCAGGGTTAAGGTTCACGGATAGGGTTAGTGTTAAGGGTTACGGGTAGGCTTAGGGTTCAGGGTTAGTGTTAGTATTAGGGCTTAAGGTTAGGATTAGGCGGTAGTTTTGATTTAGGGTTAGATCTAGGCCGTTACGGTAAGGGCTAGCGTTAGGGTTAAGAGATAGGGTTACGTTTAATGCTTAGGATTAGGGTTAGGATTTGGGGTTAAAGTAAGTGTTAGGTGTTAGGTTTAAGGATCCAAGGTTAGGGTTATTTTTAGCTGTAGTGTTAGGGTTAGGGATAAGGGATCCCATTAGCATTAAGGGTCTTCCTTACTGTAGGGTTAAGGGTTAGGCTTAGAGTTAAAGGTTAAGGTTAGGGTCAGTGTTAAGATTTAGGGTGAGGGTTAACGGTTAAGGTAAAGGATAAGCGTTAGTGTTAGGGATTAGTGATTAGGGTTTTTGGTTAGTGTTAGGGTTAGCGGTTAGGAGTTAGTGTTTTATGAAGGGGTATGGTTAGAATTAGGATTGGGGTTAGAGTTAGGGTGAGGTATAGGGTTTAGGTTTAGGGGTTAGTTTTAGGGTAAAAGGATAGGATTAGGGTTACGGGTTAGGCTTAGGTTTAGGGTTAAAGTTTACTGCTGGATTTAGGGATAGGGTTCAGGGTTAGCTTTAGGGGTTCTGGTTAGGGTTAGGTGTTAGGTTAGTGTCATGGTTAGGTCTACTCGTGAGGGTAAGTTTTAGGGTTAGCTTTAAGAGCTAGGGTTAGGTTTAATGGTTAGGATTAGGATTAGGGTTAAGGGTTAGGGTTAGCATTAAGGATTAGGGTTAGGGTCAGTGTTAAATGCTTGGGTGCGGGTAATGTTTAGGGTCAGGGTTAAGGTTCACGGATAGTGTTAGTGTTAAGGGTTACGGGTAGGTTTAGGGTTCAGGGTTAGTGTTAGCATTTGGGCTTAAGGTTAGGATTAGGCGGTAGGTTAGATTTAGGGTTAGATCTAGGCGTTAGGGTAAGGGCTAGCGTTAGGGTTAAGAGATAGGGTTAGGTTTAATGCTTAGGATTAGGGTTAGGGTTTGGGGTTAAAGTAAGTGTTAGGGGTTAGGTTTAAGGATCCAAGGTTAGGGTTATTTTTAGCTGTAGTGTTAGGGTTAGGGATAAGGGATCCCATTAGCATTAAGGGTCTTCCTTACTGTAGGGTTAAGGGTTAGGCTTAGAGTTAAAGGTTAAGGTTAGGGTCAGTGTTAAGATTTAGGGTGAGGGTTAACGGTCAGGGTAAAGGTTAAGCGTTAGGGTTAGGGATTAATGATTAGGGTTTTTGGTTAGTGTTAGGGTTAGCGGTTAGGAGTTAGTGTTTTATGAAGGGGTATGGTTAGAATTAGGATTGGGGTTAGAGTTAGGGTGAGGTATAGGGGTTAGGTTTAGGGGTTAGTTTTAGGGTAAAAGGATAGGATTAGGGTTATGGGTTGGGCTTAGGTTTAGGGTTAAAGTTTACTGCTAGGGTTAGGGATAGGGTTCAGGGTTAGCTTTAGGGGTTCTGGTTAGGGTTAGGTGTTAGGTTAGTGTCAGGGTTAGGTCTAGTCGTGAGGGTAAGGTTTAGGGTTAGCTTTAAGAGCTAGGGTTAGGTTTAATGGTTAGGATTAGGATTAGGGTTAAGGGTTCGGGTAAGGCTTAGGGGTTAGGGTGAAGGGTTAGGGTCAAGGGTTAGGGTTTTTGTTAGGCATAGCATTGGGGTTAGAAGTAAGGGTTACTGTCAGTGTTAGGGTTGTAGGTAGGGTTACGTTTAGGGTTAGCAGTTTAGAATTAGGGTTAGGGATTAGGTGTCACAGTGATGACTAGGAGATAGGGTTAGAATTATGGGATAGGGGTTGTTCTCAGGAAATGGGTTATCCATTAACGTCAGGATAAGAGGTTAAAGTTAGGCGCACGGCGAGGTTGACGTGTTAAGGGGAGAAATAGGAACAGGGTTGGGTGTTATGTTCAGGGTTAGGGTTATCTGTTAAAGGTATTGTTTATGCTTAGCGCACGGGCCCTGTCTGCATTAGGCGGGCGGGGGGAGTTTAGGGGGCTGGGATTGTACCCGGGAACCCACTCTATCAAACTCTGGGTTTGGGCCCGTGGGTTTCAGGCAGGACACAGTGGTAGAGCCTCCTTTCACGCATGGCATGGGAGGATTGCAGGCTTTCTAAACTCTAAGAAAGCAAGAAGTCTGAGAATTAGATTTAGGGTTAGGATTATGGTTAGGGTTAAGGATGAAGTTTAGTGTTAGGGTGAGGGCTTAGGGCTAGGGATTAGGGTTAGGGTTAAAGGTTACTCTTAGGTTTAACGGTTATACTTTGGTTTAGGGTTGAGGTTTACGGTTAGGGTTAAGATTAGCGGTTAGGGTTTGGTACAGGGTTAGGGTTAAGTGTTAGGTTTAGGGTTTAAGATTAGGATTAGGGTTAGGATTAAAGGTTAGCGTGAGAGTTAACACTTAGGGTTTAGGTTAAGAGTTAGGGTTTAGGTTTAGGGTTCGGTTTAGTTTTAGGGTTAGAGTTATGTGCTATGGTTTGTGTTAGAGGTTAGGGTTAGGTTTTCTGGTCACGGTTAGGGTTACGTTTAGGGGTTAGCATTAGGGTTAGGGTTAGGGTTAGGGTTAAGGGATAGGATTAGGATTAAGTATTGGGCTTAGGGTTAGGGTTTAGTGTTAAGGTTAGCATTAAATATTAGGGTTAGGGTCAGGGTTAAATGCTTGGGTGCGGGTAATGGTTAGGGTCAGGGTGAAGGTTCACGGATAGGGTTAGTGTTAAGGGTTACGGGTAGGTTTAGCTTTCAGGGTTAGAGTTAGCGTTAGGGCTTAAGGTTAGGATTAGGCGGTAGGTTAGATTTAGGGTTAGATCTAGGCGTTAGGGTAAGGGCTAGCGTTCGGGTTAAGAGATAGGGTTAGGTTTAATGCTTAGGATTAGAGTTAGGGTTTGGGGTTAAAGTAAGTGTTAGGGGTTAGGTTTAAGGATCCAAGGTTAGGGTTATTTTTAGCTGTAGTGTTAGGGTTAGGGATAAGGGATCCCATTAGCATTAAGGGTCTTCCTTACTGTAGGGTTAAGGGTTAGGCTTAGAGTTAAAGGTTACGGTTAGGGTCAGTGTTAAGATTTAGGGTGAGGGTTAACGGTTAGGGTAAAGGTTAATCATTAGGGTTAGGGATTAGTGATTAGGGTTTTGGTTAGTGTTAGGGTTAGCGGTTAGGAGTTAGTGTTTTATGAAGGGGTATGGTTCGAATTAGGATTGAGGTTAGAGTTAGGGTGAGGTATAGGGGTTAGTTTTAGGGGTTAGTTTTAGGGTAAAAGGATAGGATTAGGGTTACGGGTTGGGCTTAGGTTTAGGGTTAAAGTTTACTGCTAGGGTTAGGGATAGGGTTCAGGGTTAGCTTTAGGGGTTCTGGTTAGGGTTAGGTTTTAGATTAGTGTCAGGGTTAGGTCTAGTCGTGAGGGTAAGGTTTAGGGTTAGCTTTAAGAGCTAGGGTTAGGTTTAATGGTTAGGATTAGGATTAGGGTTAAGGGTTAGGGTAAGGCTTAGGGGTTAGGGTGAAGGGTTAGGGTCAGGGGTTAGGGTTTTTGTTAGGCATAGCGTTGGGGTTAAAAGTAAGGGTTACTATCAGTGTTAGGGTTGTAGGTAGGGTTACGGTTAGGGTAGGGGTTTAGAATTAGGGTTAGGGATTAGGTGTCACAGTGATGACTAGGAGATAGGGTTAGAATTATGGGATAGGGGTTGTTCTCAGGAAATGGGTTATGCATTAACGTTAGGATAAGAGGTTAAAGTTAGGCACACGGTGAGGTTTACGTGTTAAGGGGAGAAATAGGAACAGGGTTGGGTGTTATGTTCAGGGTTAGGGTTATCTGTTAAGGTATTGTTTATGCTTAGCGCACGGGCCCTGTCTGCATTAGGCGGGCGGGGGGAGTTTAGGGGGCTGGGATTGTACCCGGGAACCCACTCTATCATACTCTGGGTATAGTCCCGTGGGTTTCATGCAGGACACAGGGGTAGAGCCTCCTTTCACGCATGGCATGGGAGGATTGCAGGCTTTCTAAACTATAAGTAAGCAAGAAATCTGAGAATTAGATTTAGGGTTAGGATTCTGTTTAGGATTAAGGATGAAGTTTAGTGTTAGGGTGAGGGCTTAGGGTTAGGGATTAGGTTTAGGGTTAAAGGTTACTCGTAGGTTTAACGGTTACACTTTGGTTTAGGGTTGAGGTTTACGGTTAGGGTTAAGATGAGAGGTTAGGGTTTGGTACAGGGTTAGGGTTAAGTGTTAGGTTTAGGGTTGAAGATTAGGATTAGGGTTAGGATTAAATGTTAGCGTGAGAGTTAACGCTTAGGGTTAAGGTTAAGTTTTAGGGTTTAGAGTTAGGGTTAGGGTTAGTTTTAGGGTTAGAGTTATGTGCTATGGTTTGTGTTAGAGGTTAGGGTTAGGTTTACTGGTCACGGTTAGGGTTACGTTTAGGGGGTAGCATTAGGGTTAGGGTTAGGGTTAAGGGATAGGATTAGGGTTAAGTGTTGGGCTTAGGGTTAGGGTTTAGTGTTAGGGTTAGCATTAAGGATTAGGGTTAGGGTCAGGGTTAAATGCTTGGGTGCGGGTAATGGTTAGGTTCAGGGTTAAGGTTCACGGTTAGGGTTAGTGTTAATGGTTACGGGTAGGTTTAGGGTTCAGGGTTAGTGTTAGCATTAGGGCTTAAGGTTAGGATTAGGCGGTACGTTAGATTTAGGGTTAGATCTAGGCTTTAGGGTAAGGGCTAGCGTTAGGGTTAAGAGATAGGGTTAGATTTAATGCTTAAGATTAGGGTTAGGGTTTGGGGTTAAAGTAAGTGTTAGGGGTTAGGTTTAAGGATCCAAGGTTAGGGTTATTTTTAGCTGTAGTGTTAGGGTTATGGATAAGGGATCCCATTAGCATTAAGGGTCTTCCTTACTGTAGGGTTAAGGGTTAGGCTTAGAGTTAAAGGTTAAGGTTAGGGTCAGGGTTAAGATTTAGGGTGAGGGTTAATGGTTAGGGTAAAAGTTAAGCGTTAGGGTTAGGGATTAGTGATTAGGGTTTTTGGTTAGTGTTACGGTTAGCGGTTAGGTGTTAGTGTTTTATGAAGGGGTATGGTTAGAATTAGGATTGGAGTTTGAGTTAAGGGTGAGGTATGGGGGTTAGGTTTAGTGGTTAGTTTAAGGGTAAAAGGATAGGATTAGGGTTACGGGTTGGGCTTAGGTTTAGGGTTAAAGTTTACTGCTAGGGTTAGGGATAGGATTCAGGGTTAGCTTTAGGGGTTCTGGTTAGGGTTAGGTGTTAGGTTAGTGTCAGGGTTAGGTCTAGTCGTGAGGGTAAGGTTTAGGGTTAGCTTTAAGAGCTAGGGTTAGTTTTAATGGTTAGGATTAGGATTAGGGTTAAGGGTTAGGGTAAGGCTTAGGGGTTAGGGTGAAGGGTTAGGGTGAAGGGTTAGGGTTTTTGTTAGGCATAGCGTTGGGGTTAGAAGTAAGGGTTACTGTCAGTGTTGGGTTGCAGGTAGGGTTACGGTTAGGGTTAGCGGTTTAGAATTAGGGTTAGGGATTAGGTGTCACAGTGATGACTAGGAGACAGGGTTAGAATTATGGGATAGGGGTTGTTCTCAGGAAATGGGTTATGCATTAACGTTAGGATAAGAGGTTAAAGTTAGGCGCACGGTGAGGTTTACGTGTTAAGGGGAGAAATAGGAACAGGGTTGGGTGTTATGTTCAGGGTTAGGGTTATCTGTTAAAGGTATTGTTTATGCTTAGCGCACGGGCCCTGTCTGCATTAGGCGGGCGGGGGGAGTTTAGGGGGCTGGGATTGTACCCGGGAACCCACTCTATCATACTCTGGGTATGGGCCCGTGGGTTTCATGCAGGACACAGTGGTAGAGCCTCCTTTCACGCATGGCATGGGAGGATTGCAGGCTTTCTAAACTCTAAGGAAGCAAGAAATCTGAGAATTAGATTTAGGGTTAGGATTATGGTTAGGGTTAAGGATGAAGTTTAGTGTTAGGGTGAGGGCTTAGGGTTAGGGATTAGGGTTAGGGTTAAAGGTTACTCTTAGTTTTAACGGTTACACTTTGGTTTAGGGTTGAGGTTTACTGTTAGGGTTAAGATGAGGGGTTAGGGTTTGGTACAGGGTTAGGGTTAAGTGTTAGGTTTAGGGTTGAAGATTAGGATTAGGGTTAGGATTAAAGGTTAGCGTGAGAGTTAACGCTTAGAGTTAAGGTTAAGAGTTAGGGTTTAGGGTTAGGGTTAGGGTTAGGGTTAGTTTTAGGGTTAGAGTTATGTTCTATGATTTGTGTTAGAGTTTAGGTTTAGGTTTACTGGTCACGGTTAGGGTTACGTTTAGGGGATAGCATTAGGGTTAGGGTTAGGGTTAAGGGATAGGATTAGGGTTAAGTGTTGGGCTTAGTGTTAGGGTTTAGTGTTAGGGTTAGCATTAAGGATTAGGGTTAGGGTCAGGGTTAAATGCTTGGGTGCGGGTAAAGGTTAGAGTCAGGGTTAAGGTTCACAGATAGGGTTAGTGTTAAGGGTTATGGGTAGGTTTAGGCTTCAGGGTTAGTGTTAGCATTAGGGCTTAAGGTTAGGATTAGGCGGTAGGTTAGATTTAGGTTTAGATCTAGGCGTTAGGGTAAGGGCTAGCGTTAGGGTTAAGAGATAGGGTTAGGTTTAATGCTTAGGATTAGGGTTAGGGTTTGGGGTTAAAGTAAGTGTTAGGGGTTAGGTTTAAGGATCCAAGGTTAGGGTTATCTTTAGCTGTAGTGTTTGGGTTATGGATAAGGGATCCCATTAGCATTAAGGGTCTTCCTTACTGTAGGGTTAAGGGTTAGGCTTAGAGTTAAAGGTTAAGGTTAGGGTCAGGGTTAAGATATAGGGAGAGGGTTAACGGTTAGGGTAAAAGTTAAGCGTTAGGGTTAGGGATTAGTGATTAGGGTTTTTGGTTAGTGTTAGGGTTAGCGGTTAGCAGTTAGTGTTTTATGAAGGGGTATGGTTAGAATTAGGATTGGGGTTAGAGTTAAGGGTGAGGTATGGGGGTTAGGTTTAGTGGTTAGTTTTAGGGTAAAAGGATAGGATTCGGGTTACGGGTTGGGCTTAGGTTTAGGGTTAAAGTTTACTGCTAGGGTTAGGGATAGGGTTCAGGGTTAGCTTTAGGGGTTCTGGTTAGGGTTAGGTGTTAGGTTAGTGTCAGGGTTAGGTCTAGTCGTGAGGGTAAGGTTTAGGGTTAGCTTTAAGAGCTAGGGTTAGGTTTAATGGTTAGGATTAGGATTAGGGTTAAGGGTTAGGGTAAGGCTTAGGGGTTAGGGTGAAGGGTTAGGGTGAAGGGTTAGGGTTTTTGTTAGGCATAGCGCTGGGTTTAGAAGTAAGGGTTACTGTCAGTGTTAGGGTTGTAGGTAGGGTTACGGTTAGGGTTAGCGGTTTAGAATTAGGGTTAGGGATTAGGTGTCACAGTGATGACTAGGAGATAGGGTTAGAATTATGGGATAGGGGTTGTTCTCAGGAAATGGGTTATGCATTAACGTTAGGATAAGAGGTTAAAGTTAGGCGCACGGTGAGGTTTACGTGTTAAGGGGAGAAATAGGAACAGGGTTGGGTGTTATGTTCAGGGTTAGGGTTATCTGTTAAAGGTATTGTTTATGCTTAGCGCACGGGCCCTGTCTGCATTAGGCGGGCGGGGGGAGTTTAGGGGGCTGGGATTGTACCCGGGAACCCACTCTATCATACTCTGGGTATGGGCCCGTGGGTTTCATGCAGGACACAGTGGTAGAGCCTCCTTTCACGCATGGCATGGGAGGATTGCAGGCTTTCTAAACTCTAAGAAAGCAAGAAGTCTGGGAATTAGATTTAGGGGTAGGATTCTGGTTAGGGTTAAGGATGAAGTTTAGTGTCAGGGTGAGGGCTTAGGGTTAGGGATTAGGGTTAGGGTTAAAGGTTACTCTTAGGTTTAACGGTTACACTTTGGTTTAGGGTTGAGGTTTACGGTTAGGGTTAAGATGAGGGGTTAGGGTTTGGTACAGGGTTAGGGTTAAGTGTTAGGTTTAGGGTTGAAGATTAGGATTAGGGTTAGGATTAAAGGTTAGCGTGAGAGTTAACGCTTAGGGTTAAGGTTAAGGGTTAGGGTTTAGGGTTAGGGTTAGGGTTAGTTTTAGGGTTAGATTTATGTGCTATGATTTGTGTTAGAGGTTAGGGTTAGGTTTACTTGTCATGGTTTGGGTTACGTTTAGGGGTTAGCATTAGGTTTAGGTTTAGGGTTAGGGTTAAGGGATAGGATTAGGGTTAAGTGTTGGTCTTAGGGTTAGGGTTTAGTGTTAAGGTTAGCATTAAGGATTAGGGTTAGGGTCAGGGTTAAATGCTTGGGTGCGGGTAATGGTTAGGGTCAGGGTTTAGGTTCACGGATAGGGTTAGTGTTAAGGGTTACGGGTAGGTTTAGGGATCAGGGTTAGTGTTGGCATTAGGGCTTAAGGTTAGGATTAGGCGGTAGGTTAGATGTAGGGTTAGATCTAGGCGTTAGGGTAAGGGCTAGCATTAGGGTTAAGAGATAGTGTTAGGTTTAATGCTTAGGATTAGGGTTAGGGATAGTTTTAGGGATAAGGGATCCCATGAGCATTAAGGGTCTTCCTTACTGTAGGGTTAAGGGTTAGGCTTAGAGTTAAAGTTTAAGGTTAGGGTCAGTGTTAAGATTTAGGGTGAGGGTTAACGGTTAGGGTAAAGGTTAAGCGTTAGGGTTAGGGATTAGTTATTAGGGTTTTTGGTTAGTGTTAGGGTTAGCGGTTAGGAGTTAGCGTTTTATGAAGGGGTATGTTTAGAATTAGGATTGGGGTTAGAGTTAGGGTGAGGTATAGGGGTTAGGTTTAGGGGTTAGTTTTAGGGTAAAAGGATAGGATTAGGGTTACGGGTTGGGCTTAGGTTTAGGGTTAAAGTTTACTGCTAGGGTTAGGGATAGGGTTCAGGGTTAGCTTTAGGGGTTCTGGTTAGGATTAGGTGTTAGTTTAGTGTCAGGGTTAGGTCTAGTCGTGAGGGTAAGGTTTAGGGTTAGCTTTAAGAGCTAGGGTTAGGTTTAATGGTTAGGATTAGGATTAGGGTTAAGGGTTAGGGTAAGGCTTAGGGGTTAGGGTGAAGGGTTAGGGTCAAGGGTTAGGGTTTTTGTTAGGCATAGCGTTGGGGTTAGAAATAAGGGTTACTGTCAGTGTTAGGGTTGTAGGTAGGGTTACGGTTAGGGTTAGCGGTTTAGAATTAGGGTTAGGGATTAGGTGTCACAGTGATGACTAGGAGATAGGGTTAGAATTATGGGATAGGGGTTGTTCTCAGGAAATGGGTTATGCATTAACGTTAGGATAAGAGGTTAAAGTTAGGCACACGGTGAGGTTTACGTGTTAAGGGGAGAAATAGGAACAGGGTTGGGTGTTATGTTCAGGGTTAGGGTTATCTGTTAAAGGTATTGTTTATGCTTGGCACACGGGCCCTGTCGGCATTAGGCGGGCGGGGGGAGTTTAGGGGGCTGGGATTGTACCCGGGAACCCACTCTATCATACTCTGGGTATGGGCCCGTGGGTTTCATGCAGAACACAGTGGTAGAGCCTCCTTTCACGCATGGCATGGGAGGTTTGCAGGATCTCTAAACTCTAAGAAAGCAAGAAGTCTGAAAATTAGATTTGGGGTTAGGATTACGGTTAGGGTTAAGGATGAAGTTTAGTGTTAAGGTGAGGGCTTAGGGTTAGGGATTAGGGTTACGGTTAAAGGTTACTCTTAGGTTTAACGGTTACACTTTGGTTTAGGGTTGAGGTTTACGGTTAGGGTTAAGATGAGGGGTTAGGGTTTGGTACAGGGTTAGGGTTAAGTGTTAGGTATAGGGTGGAAGATTAGGATTAGGGTTAGGATTAAAGGTTAGCGTGAGAGTTAACGCTTAGGCTTAAGGTTAAGTGTTAGGGTTTATGGTTAGGGTTAGGTTTAGGGTCAGTTTTAGGTTTAGAGTTATGTGCTATGGTTTGTGTTAGAGGTTAGGGTTAGGTTTACTGGTCACGGTTAGGGTTACGTTTAGGGGGTAGCATTAGGGTTAGGGTTAGGGTTAAGGGATAGGATTAGGGTTAAGTGTTGGGCTTAGGGTTAGGGTTTAGTGTTAGGGTTAGCATTAAGGATTAGGGTTAGGGTCAGGGTTAAATGCTTGGGTGCGGGTAATGGTTAGGGTCAGGGTTAAGGTTCATGGATAGGGTTAGTGTTAAGGGTTACGGGTAGGTTTAGGGTTCAGGGTTAGTGTTAGCATTAGGGCTTAAGGTTAGGATTAGGCGGTAGGTTAGATTTAGGTTTAGATCTAGGCGTTAGGGTAAGGGCTAGCGTTAGGGTTAAGAGATAGGGTTAGGTTTAATGCCTAGGATTAGGGTTAGGTTTGGGGTTAAAGTAAGTGTTAGGGGTTAGGTTTTAGGATCCAGGGTTAGGGTTATTTTTAGCTGTAGTGTTAGGGTTATGGATAAGGGATCCCATTAGCATTAAGGGTCTTCCTTACTGTAGGGTTAAGGGTTAGGCTTAGAGTTAAAGGTTAAGGTTAGGGTCAGGGTTAAGATTTAGGGTAAGGGTTAATGGTTAGGGTAAAGGTTAAGCGTTAGGGTTAGGGATTAGTGATTAGGGTTTTTGGTTAGTGTTAGGGTTAGCGGTTAGGAGTTAGTGTTTTATGAAGGGGTATGGTTAGAATTAGGATTGGGGTTAGAGTTAGGGTGAGGTATAGGGGTTAGGTTTAGGGGTTAGTTTTAGGGTAAAAGGATAGGATTAGGGTTACGGGTTGGGCTTAGGTTTAGGGTTAAAGTTTACTGCTAGGGTTAGGGATAGGGTTCAGGGTTAGCTTTAGGGGTTCTGGTTAGGGTTAGGTGTTAGGTTAGTGTCAGGGTTAGGTCTAGTCGTGAGGGTAAGGTTTAGGGTTAGCTTTAAGAGCTAGGGTTAGGTTTAATGGTTAGGATTAGGATTAGGGTTAAGGGTTAGGGTAAGGCTTAGGGGTTAGGGTGAAGGGTTAGGGTCAAGGTTTAGGGTTTTTGTTAGGCATAGCGTTGGGGTTAGAAGTAAGGGTTACTGTAAGTGTTAGGGTTGTAGGTAGGGTTACGGTTAGGGTTAGCGGTTTAGAATTAGGGTTAGGGATTAGGTGTCACAGTGATGACTAGGAGATAAGGTTAGAATTATGGGATAGGGGTTGTTCTCAGGAAATGGGTTATGCATTAACGTTAGGATAAGAGGTTAAAGTTACGCGCACGGTGAGGTTTACGTGTTAAGGGGAGAAATAGGAACAGGGTTGGGTGTTATGTTCAGGGTTAGGGTTATCTGTTAAAGGTATTGTTTATGCTTAGCGCACGGGCCCTGTCTGCATTAGGCGGGCGGGGGGAGTTTAGGGGGCTGGGATTGTACCCGGGAACCCACTCTATCATACTCTGGGTACAGGCCCATGGGTTTCATGCAGGACACAGTGGTAGAGCCTCCTTTCACGCATGGCATGGGAGGATTGCAGGCTTTCTAAACTCTAAGAAAGCGAGAAGTCTGAGAATTAGATTTAGGGTTAGGATTCTGGTTAGGGTTAAGGATGAAGTTTAGTGTTAGGGTGAGGGCTTAGGGTTAGGGCTTAGGGTTAGGGTTAAAGATTACTCTTAGGGTTAACGGTTACACTTTGGTTTAGGGTTGAGGTTTACGGTTAGGGTTAAGATGAGGGGTTAGGGTTTGGTACAGGGTTAGGGTTAAGTGTTAGGTTTAGGGTTGAAGATTAGGATTAAGGTTAGGATTAAAGGTTAGCGTGAGAGTTAACGCTTAGGCTTAAGGTTAAGAGTTAGGGTTTAGGGTTAGGGTTAGGGTTAGTTTTAGGGTTAGAGTTATCTGCTATGGTTTGTGTTAGAGGTTAGGGTTAGGTTTACTGGTCATGGTTAAGGTTACGTTAGGGGTTAGCCTTAGGGTTAGGGTTAGGGTTAGGCTTAAGGTATAGGATTAGGGTTAAGTGTTGGGCTTAGGGTTAGGGTTTAGTGTTAAGGTTATCATTAAGGATTAGGGTTAGGGTCAGGGTTAAATGCTTGGGTGCGGTTAATGGTTAGGGTCTGGGTTTAGGTTCACGGATAGGGTTAGTGTTAAGGGTTACGGGTAGGTTTAGGGTTCAGGGTTAGTGTTAGCATTAGGGCTTAAGGTTAGGATTAGGCGGTAGGTTAGATTTAGGGTTAGATCTAGGCGTTAGGGTAAGGGCTAGCGTTCGGGTTAAGAGATAGGGTTAGGTTTAATGCTTAGGATTAGAGTTAGGGTTTGGGGTTAAAGTAAGTGTTAGGGGTTAGGTTTAAGGATCCAAGGTTAGGGTTATTTTTAGCTGTAGTGTTAGGGTTAGGGATAAGGGATCCCATTAGCATTAAGGGTCTTCCTTACTGTAGGGTTAAGGGTTAGGCTTAGAGTTAAAGGTTACGGTTAGGGTCAGTGTTAAGATTTAGGGTGAGGGTTAACGGTTAGGGTAAAGGTTAATCATTAGGGTTAGGGATTAGTGATTAGGGTTTTGGTTAGTGTTAGGGTTAGCGGTTAGGAGTTAGTGTTTTATGAAGGGGTATGGTTCGAATTAGGATTGAGGTTAGAGTTAGGGTGAGGTATAGGGGTTAGTTTTAGGGGTTAGTTTTAGGGTAAAAGGATAGGATTAGGGTTACGGGTTGGGCTTAGGTTTAGGGTTAAAGTTTACTGCTAGGGTTAGGGATAGGGTTCAGGGTTAGCTTTAGGGGTTCTGGTTAGGGTTAGGTTTTAGATTAGTGTCAGGGTTAGGTCTAGTCGTGAGGGTAAGGTTTAGGGTTAGCTTTAAGAGCTAGGGTTAGGTTTAATGGTTAGGATTAGGATTAGGGTTAAGGGTTAGGGTAAGGCTTAGGGGTTAGGGTGAAGGGTTAGGGTCAGGGGTTAGGGTTTTTGTTAGGCATAGCGTTGGGGTTAAAAGTAAGGGTTACTATCAGTGTTAGGGTTGTAGGTAGGGTTACGGTTAGGGTAGGGGTTTAGAATTAGGGTTAGGGATTAGGTGTCACAGTGATGACTAGGAGATAGGGTTAGAATTATGGGATAGGGGTTGTTCTCAGGAAATGGGTTATGCATTAACGTTAGGATAAGAGGTTAAAGTTAGGCACACGGTGAGGTTTACGTGTTAAGGGGAGAAATAGGAACAGGGTTGGGTGTTATGTTCAGGGTTAGGGTTATCTGTTAAGGTATTGTTTATGCTTAGCGCACGGGCCCTGTCTGCATTAGGCGGGCGGGGGGAGTTTAGGGGGCTGGGATTGTACCCGGGAACCCACTCTATCATACTCTGGGTATAGTCCCGTGGGTTTCATGCAGGACACAGGGGTAGAGCCTCCTTTCACGCATGGCATGGGAGGATTGCAGGCTTTCTAAACTCTAAGTAAGCAAGAAATCTGAGAATTAGATTTAGGGTTAGGATTCTGTTTAGGATTAAGGATGAAGTTTAGTGTTAGGGTGAGGGCTTAGGGTTAGGGATTAGGTTTAGGGTTAAAGGTTACTCGTAGGTTTAACGGTTACACTTTGGTTTAGGGTTGAGGTTTACGGTTAGGGTTAAGATGAGAGGTTAGGGTTTGGTACAGGGTTAGGGTTAAGTGTTAGGTTTAGGGTTGAAGATTAGGATTAGGGTTAGGATTAAATGTTAGCGTGAGAGTTAACGCTTAGGGTTAAGGTTAAGTTTTAGGGTTTAGAGTTAGGGTTAGGGTTAGTTTTAGGGTTAGAGTTATGTGCTATGGTTTGTGTTAGAGGTTAGGGTTAGGTTTACTGGTCACGGTTAGGGTTACGTTTAGGGGGTAGCATTAGGGTTAGGGTTAGGGTTAAGGGATAGGATTAGGGTTAAGTGTTGGGCTTAGGGTTAGGGTTTAGTGTTAGGGTTAGCATTAAGGATTAGGGTTAGGGTCAGGGTTAAATGCTTGGGTGCGGGTAATGGTTAGGTTCAGGGTTAAGGTTCACGGTTAGGGTTAGTGTTAATGGTTACGGGTAGGTTTAGGGTTCAGGGTTAGTGTTCGCATTAGGGCTTAAGGTTAGGATTAGGCGGTACGTTAGATTTAGGGTTAGATCTAGGCTTTAGGGTAAGGGCTAGCGTTAGGGTTAAGAGATAGGGTTAGATTTAATGCTTAAGATTAGGGTTAGGGTTTGGGGTTAAAGTAAGTGTTAGGGGTTAGGTTTAAGGATCCAAGGTTAGGGTTATTTTTAGCTGTAGTGTTAGGGTTATGGATAAGGGATCCCATTAGCATTAAGGGTCTTCCTTACTGTAGGGTTAAGGGTTAGGCTTAGAGTTAAAGGTTAAGGTTAGGGTCAGGGTTAAGATTTAGGGTGAGGGTTAATGGTTAGGGTAAAAGTTAAGCGTTAGGGTTAGGGATTAGTGATTAGGGTTTTTGGTTAGTGTTACGGTTAGCGGTTAGGTGTTAGTGTTTTATGAAGGGGTATGGTTAGAATTAGGATTGGAGTTTGAGTTAAGGGTGAGGTATGGGGGTTAGGTTTAGTGGTTAGTTTAAGGGTAAAAGGATAGGATTAGGGTTACGGGTTGGGCTTAGGTTTAGGGTTAAAGTTTACTGCTAGGGTTAGGGATAGGATTCAGGGTTAGCTTTAGGGGTTCTGGTTAGGGTTAGGTGTTAGGTTAGTGTCAGGGTTAGGTCTAGTCGTGAGGGTAAGGTTTAGGGTTAGCTTGAAGAGCTAGGGTTAGTTTTAATGGTTAGGATTAGGATTAGGGTTAAGGGTTAGGGTAAGGCTTAGGGGTTAGGGTGAAGGGTTAGGGTGAAGGGTTAGGGTTTTTGTTAGGCATAGCGTTGGGGTTAGAAGTAAGGGTTACTGTCAGTGTTGGGTTGCAGGTAGGGTTACGGTTAGGGTTAGCGGTTTAGAATTAGGGTTAGGGATTAGGTGTCACAGTGATGACTAGGAGACAGGGTTAGAATTATGGGATAGGGGTTGTTCTCAGGAAATGGGTTATGCATTAACGTTAGGATAAGAGGTTAAAGTTAGGCGCACGGTGAGGTTTACGTGTTAAGGGGAGAAATAGGAACAGGGTTGGGTGTTATGTTCAGGGTTAGGGTTATCTGTTAAAGGTATTGTTTATGCTTAGCGCACGGGCCCTGTCTGCATTAGGCGGGCGGGGGGAGTTTAGGGGGCTGGGATTGTACCCGGGAACCCACTCTATCATACTCTGGGTATGGGCCCGTGGGTTTCATGCAGGACACAGTGGTAGAGCCTCCTTTCACGCATGGCATGGGAGGATTGCAGGCTTTCTAAACTCTAAGGAAGCAAGAAATCTGAGAATTAGATTTAGGGTTAGGATTATGGTTAGGGTTAAGGATGAAGTTTAGTGTTAGGGTGAGGGCTTAGGGTTAGGGATTAGGGTTAGGGTTAAAGGTTACTCTTAGTTTTAACGGTTACACTTTGGTTTAGGGTTGAGGTTTACTGTTAGGGTTAAGATGAGGGGTTAGGGTTTGGTACAGGGTTAGGGTTAAGTGTTAGGTTTAGGGTTGAAGATTAGGATTAGGGTTAGGATTAAAGGTTAGCGTGAGAGTTAACGCTTAGAGTTAAGGTTAAGAGTTAGGGTTTAGGGTTAGGGTTAGGGTTAGGGTTAGTTTTAGGGTTAGAGTTATGTTCTATGATTTGTGTTAGAGTTTAGGTTTAGGTTTACTGGTCACGGTTAGGGTTACGTTTAGGGGATAGCATTAGGGTTAGGGTTAGGGTTAAGGGATAGGATTAGGGTTAAGTGTTGGGCTTAGTGTTAGGGTTTAGTGTTAGGGTTAGCATTAAGGATTAGGGTTAGGGTCAGGGTTAAATGCTTGGGTGCGGGTAAAGGTTAGAGTCAGGGTTAAGGTTCACAGATAGGGTTAGTGTTAAGGGTTATGGGTAGGTTTAGGCTTCAGGGTTAGTGTTAGCATTAGGGCTTAAGGTTAGGATTAGGCGGTAGGTTAGATTTAGGTTTAGATCTAGGCGTTAGGGTAAGGGCTAGCGTTAGGGTTAAGAGATAGGGTTAGGTTTAATGCTTAGGATTAGGGTTAGGGTTTGGGGTTAAAGTAAGTGTTAGGGGTTAGGTTTAAGGATCCAAGGTTAGGGTTATCTTTAGCTGTAGTGTTTGGGTTATGGATAAGGGATCCCATTAGCATTAAGGGTCTTCCTTACTGTAGGGTTAAGGGTTAGGCTTAGAGTTAAAGGTTAAGGTTAGGGTCAGGGTTAAGATATAGGGAGAGGGTTAACGGTTAGGGTAAAAGTTAAGCGTTAGGGTTAGGGATTAGTGATTAGGGTTTTTGGTTAGTGTTAGGGTTAGCGGTTAGCAGTTAGTGTTTTATGAAGGGGTATGGTTAGAATTAGGATTGGGGTTAGAGTTAAGGGTGAGGTATGGGGGTTAGGTTTAGTGGTTAGTTTTAGGGTAAAAGGATAGGATTAGGGTTACGGGTTGGGCTTAGGTTTAGGGTTAAAGTTTACTGCTAGGGTTAGGGATAGGGTTCAGGGTTAGCTTTAGGGGTTCTGGTTAGGGTTAGGTGTTAGGTTAGTGTCAGGGTTAGGTCTAGTCGTGAGGGTAAGGTTTAGGGTTAGCTTTAAGAGCTAGGGTTAGGTTTAATGGTTAGGATTAGGATTAGGGTTAAGGGTTAGGGTAAGGCTTAGGGGTTAGGGTGAAGGGTTAGGGTGAAGGGTTAGGGTTTTTGTTAGGCATAGCGCTGGGTTTAGAAGTAAGGGTTACTGTCAGTGTTAGGGTTGTAGGTAGGGTTACGGTTAGGGTTAGCGGTTTAGAATTAGGGTTAGGGATTAGGTGTCACAGTGATGACTAGGAGATAGGGTTAGAATTATGGGATAGGGGTTGTTCTCAGGAAATGGGTTATGCATTAACGTTAGGATAAGAGGTTAAAGTTAGGCGCACGGTGAGGTTTACGTGTTAAGGGGAGAAATAGGAACAGGGTTGGGTGTTATGTTCAGGGTTAGGGTTATCTGTTAAAGGTATTGTTTATGCTTAGCGCACGGGCCCTGTCTGCATTAGGCGGGCGGGGGGAGTTTAGGGGGCTGGGATTGTACCCGGGAACCCACTCTATCATACTCTGGGTATGGGCCCGTGGGTTTCATGCAGGACACAGTGGTAGAGCCTCCTTTCACGCATGGCATGGGAGGATTGCAGGCTTTCTAAACTCTAAGAAAGCAAGAAGTCTGGGAATTAGATTTAGGGGTAGGATTCTGGTTAGGGTTAAGGATGAAGTTTAGTGTCAGGGTGAGGGCTTAGGGTTAGGGATTAGGGTTAGGGTTAAAGGTTACTCTTAGGTTTAACGGTTACACTTTGGTTTAGGGTTGAGGTTTACGGTTAGGGTTAAGATGAGGGGTTAGGGTTTGGTACAGGGTTAGGGTTAAGTGTTAGGTTTAGGGTTGAAGATTAGGATTAGGGTTAGGATTAAAGGTTAGCGTGAGAGTTAACGCTTAGGGTTAAGGTTAAGGGTTAGGGTTTAGGGTTAGGGTTAGGGTTAGTTTTAGGGTTAGATTTATGTGCTATGATTTGTGTTAGAGGTTAGGGTTAGGTTTACTTGTCATGGTTTGGGTTACGTTTAGGGGTTAGCATTAGGTTTAGGTTTAGGGTTAGGGTTAAGGGATAGGATTAGGGTTAAGTGTTGGTCTTAGGGTTAGGGTTTAGTGTTAAGGTTAGCATTAAGGATTAGGGTTAGGGTCAGGGTTAAATGCTTGGGTGCGGGTAATGGTTAGGGTCAGGGTTTAGGTTCACGGATAGGGTTAGTGTTAAGGGTTACGGGTAGGTTTAGGGATCAGGGTTAGTGTTGGCATTAGGGCTTAAGGTTAGGATTAGGCGGTAGGTTAGATGTAGGGTTAGATCTAGGCGTTAGGGTAAGGGCTAGCATTAGGGTTAAGAGATAGTGTTAGGTTTAATGCTTAGGATTAGGGTTAGGGATAGTTTTAGGGATAAGGGATCCCATGAGCATTAAGGGTCTTCCTTACTGTAGGGTTAAGGGTTAGGCTTAGAGTTAAAGTTTAAGGTTAGGGTCAGTGTTAAGATTTAGGGTGAGGGTTAACGGTTAGGGTAAAGGTTAAGCGTTAGGGTTAGGGATTAGTTATTAGGGTTTTTGGTTAGTGTTAGGGTTAGCGGTTAGGAGTTAGCGTTTTATGAAGGGGTATGTTTAGAATTAGGATTGGGGTTAGAGTTAGGGTGAGGTATAGGGGTTAGGTTTAGGGGTTAGTTTTAGGGTAAAAGGATAGGATTAGGGTTACGGGTTGGGCTTAGGTTTAGGGTTAAAGTTTACTGCTAGGGTTAGGGATAGGGTTCAGGGTTAGCTTTAGGGGTTCTGGTTAGGATTAGGTGTTAGTTTAGTGTCAGGGTTAGGTCTAGTCGTGAGGGTAAGGTTTAGGGTTAGCTTTAAGAGCTAGGGTTAGGTTTAATGGTTAGGATTAGGATTAGGGTTAAGGGTTAGGGTAAGGCTTAGGGGTTAGGGTGAAGGGTTAGGGTCAAGGGTTAGGGTTTTTGTTAGGCATAGCGTTGGGGTTAGAAATAAGGGTTACTGTCAGTGTTAGGGTTGTAGGTAGGGTTACGGTTAGGGTTAGCGGTTTAGAATTAGGGTTAGGGATTAGGTGTCACAGTGATGACTAGGAGATAGGGTTAGAATTATGGGATAGGGGTTGTTCTCAGGAAATGGGTTATGCATTAACGTTAGGATAAGAGGTTAAAGTTAGGCACACGGTGAGGTTTACGTGTTAAGGGGAGAAATAGGAACAGGGTTGGGTGTTATGTTCAGGGTTAGGGTTATCTGTTAAAGGTATTGTTTATGCTTGGCGCACGGGCCCTGTCGGCATTAGGCGGGCGGGGGGAGTTTAGGGGGCTGGGATTGTACCCGGGAACCCACTCTATCATACTCTGGGTATGGGCCCGTGGGTTTCATGCAGAACACAGTGGTAGAGCCTCCTTTCACGCATGGCATGGGAGGTTTGCAGGATCTCTAAACTCTAAGAAAGCAAGAAGTCTGAAAATTAGATTTGGGGTTAGGATTACGGTTAGGGTTAAGGATGAAGTTTAGTGTTAAGGTGAGGGCTTAGGGTTAGGGATTAGGGTTACGGTTAAAGGTTACTCTTAGGTTTAACGGTTACACTTTGGTTTAGGGTTGAGGTTTACGGTTAGGGTTAAGATGAGGGGTTAGGGTTTGGTACAGGGTTAGGGTTAAGTGTTAGGTATAGGGTGGAAGATTAGGATTAGGGTTAGGATTAAAGGTTAGCGTGAGAGTTAACGCTTAGGCTTAAGGTTAAGTGTTAGGGTTTATGGTTAGGGTTAGGTTTAGGGTCAGTTTTAGGTTTAGAGTTATGTGCTATGGTTTGTGTTAGAGGTTAGGGTTAGGTTTACTGGTCACGGTTAGGGTTACGTTTAGGGGGTAGCATTAGGGTTAGGGTTAGGGTTAAGGGATAGGATTAGGGTTAAGTGTTGGGCTTAGGGTTAGGGTTTAGTGTTAGGGTTAGCATTAAGGATTAGGGTTAGGGTCAGGGTTAAATGCTTGGGTGCGGGTAATGGTTAGGGTCAGGGTTAAGGTTCATGGATAGGGTTAGTGTTAAGGGTTACGGGTAGGTTTAGGGTTCAGGGTTAGTGTTAGCATTAGGGCTTAAGGTTAGGATTAGGCGGTAGGTTAGATTTAGGTTTAGATCTAGGCGTTAGGGTAAGGGCTAGCGTTAGGGTTAAGAGATAGGGTTAGGTTTAATGCCTAGGATTAGGGTTAGGTTTGGGGTTAAAGTAAGTGTTAGGGGTTAGGTTTTAGGATCCAGGGTTAGGGTTATTTTTAGCTGTAGTGTTAGTGTTAGGGATAAGGGATACCATTAGCATTAAGGGTCTTCCTTACTGTAGGGTTAAGGGTTAGGCTTAGAGTTAAAGGTTAAGGTTAGGGTCAGGGTTAAGATTTAGGGTAAGGGTTAATGGTTAGGGTAAAGGTTAAGCGTTAGGGTTAGGGATTAGTGATTAGGGTTTTTGGTTAGTGTTAGGGTTAGCGGTTAGGAGTTAGTGTTTTATGAAGGGGTATGGTTAGAATTAGGATTGAGGTTAGAGTTAGGGTGAGGTATAGGGGTTAGGTTTAGGGGTTAGTTTTAGGGTAAAAGGATAGGATTAGGGTTACGGGTTGGGCTTAGGTTTAGGGTTAAAGTTTACTGCTAGGGTTAGGGATAGGGTTCAGGGTTAGCTTTAGGGGTTCTGGTTAGGGTTAGGTGTTAGGTTAGTGTCAGGGTTAGGTCTAGTCGTGAGGGTAAGGTTTAGGGTTAGCTTTAAGAGCTAGGGTTAGGTTTAATGGTTAGGATTAGGATTAGGGTTAAGGGTTAGGGTAAGGCTTAGGGGTTAGGGTGAAGGGTTAGGGTCAAGGTTTAGGGTTTTTGTTAGGCATAGCGTTGGGGTTAGAAGTAAGGGTTACTGTAAGTGTTAGGGTTGTAGGTAGGGTTACGGTTAGGGTTAGCGGTTTAGAATTAGGGTTAGGGATTAGGTGTCACAGTGATGACTAGGAGATAAGGTTAGAATTATGGGATAGGGGTTGTTCTCAGGAAATGGGTTATGCATTAACGTTAGGATAAGAGGTTAAAGTTAGGCGCACGGTGAGGTTTACGTGTTAAGGGGAGAAATAGGAACAGGGTTGGGTGTTATGTTCAGGGTTAGGGTTATCTGTTAAAGGTATTGTTTATGCTTAGCGCACGGGCCCTGTCTGCATTAGGCGGGCGGGGGGAGTTTAGGGGGCTGGGATTGTACCCGGGAACCCACTCTATCCTACTCTGGGTACGGGCCCATGGGTTTCATGCAGGACACAGTGGTAGAGCCTCCTTTCACGCATGGCATGGGAGGATTGCAGGCTTTCTAAACTCTAAGAAAGCGAGAAGTCTGAGAATTAGATTTAGGGTTAGGGTCTGGTTAGGGTTAAGGATGAAGTTTAGTGTTAGGGTGAGGGCTTAGGGTTAGGGCTTAGGGTTAGGGTTAAAGATTACTCTTAGGGTTAACGGTTACACTTTGGTTTAGGGTTGAGGTTTACGGTTAGGGTTAAGATGAGGGGTTAGGGTTTGGTACAGGGTTAGGGTTAAGTGTTAGGTTTAGGGTTGAAGATTAGGATTAAGGTTAGGATTAAAGGTTAGCGTGAGAGTTAACGCTTAGGCTTAAGGTTAAGAGTTAGGGTTTAGGGTTAGGGTTAGGGTTAGTTTTAGGGTTAGAGTTATCTGCTATGGTTTGTGTTAGAGGTTAGGGTTAGGTTTACTGGTCATGGTTAAGGTTACGTTAGGGGTTAGCATTAGGGTTAGGGTTAGGGTTAGGCTTAAGGTATAGGATTAGGGTTAAGTGTTGGGCTTAGGGTTAGGGTTTAGTGTTAAGGTTATCATTAAGGATTAGGGTTAGGGTCAGGGTTAAATGCTTGGGTGCGGTTAATGGTTAGGGTCTGGGTTTAGGTTCACGGATAGGGTTAGTGTTAAGGGTTACGGGTAGGTTTAGGGTTCAGGGTTAGTGTTAGCATTAGGGCTTAAGGTTAGGATTAGGCGGTAGGTTAGATTTAGGGTTAGATCTAGGCGTTAGGGTAAGGGCTAGCGTTAGGGTTAAGAGATAGGGTTAGGTTTAATGCTTAGGATTAGGGTTAGGGTTTGGGGTTAAAGTAAGTGTTAGGGGTTACGTTTAAGGATCCAAGGTTAGGGTTATTTTTAGCTGTAGTGTTAGGGCTAGGGATAAGGGATCCCATTAGCATTAAGGGTCTTCCTTACTGTAGGGTTAAGGGTTAGGCTTAGAGTTAAAGGTTAAGGTTAGGGTCAGTGTTAAGATTTAGGGTGAGGTTTAATGGTTAGGGTAAAGGTTAAGCATTAGGGTTAGGGATTAGTGATTAGGGTTTTTGGTTAGTGTTAGGGTTAGCGGTTAGGAGTTAGTGTTTTATGAAGGGGTATGGTTAGAATTAGGATTGAGGTTAGAGTTAGGGTGAGGTATAGGGTTTAGGTTTAGGGGTTAATTTTAGGGTAAAAGGATAGGATTAGGGTTACGGGTTGGGCTTAGGTTTAGGGTTAAAGTTTCCTGCTGGAATTAGGGATAGGGTTCAGGGTTAGCTTTAGGGGTTCTGGTTAGGGTTAGGTGTTAGGTTAGTGTCAGGGTTAGGTCTAGTCGTGAGGGTAAGGTTTAGGGTTAGCTTTAAGAGCTAGGGTTAGGTTTAATGGTTAGGATTAGGATTAGGGTTAAGGGTTAGGGTAAGGCTTAGGGGTTAGGGTGAAGGGTTAGGGTGAAGGGTTAGGGTTTTTGTTAGGCATAGCGCTGGGTTTAGAAGTAAGGGTTACTGTCAGTGTTAGGGTTGTAGGTAGGGTTACGGTTAGGGTTAGCGGTTTAGAATTAGGGTTAGGGATTAGGTGTCACAGTGATGACTAGGAGATAGGGTTAGAATTATGGGATAGGGGTTGTTCTCAGGAAATGGGTTATGCATTAACGTTAGGATAAGAGGTTAAAGTTAGGCGCACGGTGAGGTTTACGTGTTAAGGGGAGAAATAGGAACAGGGTTGGGTGTTATGTTCAGGGTTAGGGTTATCTGTTAAAGGTATTGTTTATGCTTAGCGCACGGGCCCTGTCTGCATTAGGCGGGCGGGGGGAGTTTAGGGGGCTGGGATTGTACCCGGGAACCCACTCTATCATACTCTGGGTATGGGCCCGTGGGTTTCATGCAGGACACAGTGGTAGAGCCTCCTTTCACGCATGGCATGGGAGGATTGCAGGCTTTCTAAACTCTAAGAAAGCAAGAAGTCTGGGAATTAGATTTAGGGGTAGGATTCTGGTTAGGGTTAAGGATGAAGTTTAGTGTCAGGGTGAGGGCTTAGGGTTAGGGATTAGGGTTAGGGTTAAAGGTTACTCTTAGGTTTAACGGTTACACTTTGGTTTAGGGTTGAGGTTTACGGTTAGGGTTAAGATGAGGGGTTAGGGTTTGGTACAGGGTTAGGGTTAAGTGTTAGGTTTAGGGTTGAAGATTAGGATTAGGGTTAGGATTAAAGGTTAGCGTGAGAGTTAACGCTTAGGGTTAAGGTTAAGGGTTAGGGTTTAGGGTTAGGGTTAGGGTTAGTTTTAGGGTTAGATTTATGTGCTATGATTTGTGTTAGAGGTTAGGGTTAGGTTTACTTGTCATGGTTTGGGTTACGTTTAGGGGTTAGCATTAGGTTTAGGTTTAGGGTTAGGGTTAAGGGATAGGATTAGGGTTAAGTGTTGGTCTTAGGGTTAGGGTTTAGTGTTAAGGTTAGCATTAAGGATTAGGGTTAGGGTCAGGGTTAAATGCTTGGGTGCGGGTAATGGTTAGGGTCAGGGTTTAGGTTCACGGATAGGGTTAGTGTTAAGGGTTACGGGTAGGTTTAGGGTTCAGGGTTAGTGTTGGCATTAGGGCTTAAGGTTAGGATTAGGCGGTAGGTTAGATGTAGGGTTAGATCTAGGCGTTAGGGTAAGGGCTAGCATTAGGGTTAAGAGATAGTGTTAGGTTTAATGCTTAGGATTAGGGTTAGGGATAGTTTTAGGGATAAGGGATCCCATGAGCATTAAGGGTCTTCCTTACTGTAGGGTTAAGGGTTAGGCTTAGAGTTAAAGTTTAAGGTTAGGGTCAGTGTTAAGATTTAGGGTGAGGGTTAACGGTTAGGGTAAAGGTTAAGCGTTAGGGTTAGGGATTAGTTATTAGGGTTTTTGGTTAGTGTTAGGGTTAGCGGTTAGGAGTTAGCGTTTTATGAAGGGGTATGTTTAGAATTAGGATTGGGGTTAGAGTTAGGGTGAGGTATAGGGGTTAGGTTTAGGGGTTAGTTTTAGGGTAAAAGGATAGGATTAGGGTTACGGGTTGGGCTTAGGTTTAGGGTTAAAGTTTACTGCTAGGGTTAGGGATAGGGTTCAGGGTTAGCTTTAGGGGTTCTGGTTAGGATTAGGTGTTAGTTTAGTGTCAGGGTTAGGTCTAGTCGTGAGGGTAAGGTTTAGGGTTAGCTTTAAGAGCTAGGGTTAGGTTTAATGGTTAGGATTAGGATTAGGGTTAAGGGTTAGGGTAAGGCTTAGGGGTTAGGGTGAAGGGTTAGGGTCAAGGGTTAGGGTTTTTGTTAGGCATAGCGTTGGGGTTAGAAATAAGGGTTACTGTCAGTGTTAGGGTTGTAGGTAGGGTTACGGTTAGGGTTAGCGGTTTAGAATTAGGGTTAGGGATTAGGTGTCACAGTGATGACTAGGAGATAGGGTTAGAATTATGGGATAGGGGTTGTTCTCAGGAAATGGGTTATGCATTAACGTTAGGATAAGAGGTTAAAGTTAGGCACACGGTGAGGTTTACGTGTTAAGGGGAGAAATAGGAACAGGGTTGGGTGTTATGTTCAGGGTTAGGGTTATCTGTTAAAGGTATTGTTTATGCTTGGCGCACGGGCCCTGTCGGCATTAGGCGGGCGGGGGGAGTTTAGGGGGCTGGGATTGTACCCGGGAACCCACTCTATCATACTCTGGGTATGGGCCCGTGGGTTTCATGCAGAACACAGTGGTAGAGCCTCCTTTCACACATGGCATGGGAGGTTTGCAGGATCTCTAAACTCTAAGAAAGCAAGAAGTCTGAAAATTAGATTTGGGGTTAGGATTACGGTTAGGGTTAAGGATGAAGTTTAGTGTTAAGGTGAGGGCTTAGGGTTAGGGATTAGGGTTACGGTTAAAGGTTACTCTTAGGTTTAACGCTTACACTTTGGTTTAGGGTTGAGGTTTACGGTTAGGGTTAAGATGAGGGGTTAGGGTTTGGTACAGGGTTAGGGTTAAGTGTTAGGTATAGGGTGGAAGATTAGGATTAGGGTTAGGATTAAAGGTTAGCGTGAGAGTTAACGCTTAGGCTTAAGGTTAAGTGTTAGGGTTTATGGTTAGGGTTAGGTTTAGGGTCAGATTTAGGTTTAGAGTTATGTGCTATGGTTTGTGTTAGAGGTTAGGGTTAGGTTTACTGGTCACGGTTAGGGTTACGTTTAGGGGGTAGCATTAGGGTTAGGGTTAGGGTTAAGGGATAGGATTAGGGTTAAGTGTTGGTCTTAGGGTTAGGGTTTAGTGTTAAGGTTATCATTAAGGATTAGGGTTAGGGTCAGGGTTAAATGCTTGGGTGCGGTTAATGGTTAGGGTCTGGGTTTAGGTTCACGGATAGGGTTAGTGTTAAGGGTTACGGGTAGGTTTAGGGTTCAGGGTTAGTGTTAGCATTAGGGCTTAAGGTTAGGATTAGGCGGTAGGTTAGATTTAGGGTTAGATCTAGGCGTTAGGGTAAGGGATAGCGTTAGGGTTAAGAGATAGGGTTAGGTTTAATGCTTAGGATTAGGGTTAGGGTTTGGGGTTAAAGTAAGTGTTAGGGGTTACGTTTAAGGATCCAAGGTTAGGGTTATTTTTAGCTGTAGTGTTAGGGCTAGGGATAAGGGATCCCATTAGCATTAAGGGTCTTCCTTACTGTAGGGTTAAGGGTTAGGCTTAGAGTTAAAGGTTAAGGTTAGGGTCAGTGTTAAGATTTAGGGTGAGGTTTAATGGTTAGGGTAAAGGTTAAGCATTAGGGTTAGGGATTAGTGATTAGGGTTTTTGGTTAGTGTTAGGGTTAGCGGTTAGGAGTTAGTGTTTTATGAAGGGGTATGGTTAGAATTAGGATTGGGGTTAGAGTTAGGGTGAGGTATAGGGTTTAGGTTTAGGGGGTAATTTTAGGGTAAAAGGATAGGATTAGGGTTACGGGTTGGGCTTAGGTTTAGGGTTAAAGTTTCCTGCTGGAATTAGGGATAGGGTTCAGGGTTAGCTTTAGGGGTTCTGGTTAGGGTTAGGTGTTAGGTTAGTGTCAGGGTTAGGTCTAGTCGTGAGGGTAAGGTTTAGGGTTAGCTTTAAGAGCTAGGGTTAGGTTTAATGGTTAGGATTAGGATTAGGGTTAAGGGTTAGGGTAAGGCTTAGGGGTTAGGGTGAAGGGTTGGGGTCAAGGGTTAGGGTTTTTGTTAGGCATAGCGTTGGGGTTAGAAGTAATGGTTACTGTCAGTGTTAGGGTTGTAGGTAGGGTTACGGTTAGGGTTAGCGGTTTAGAATTAGGGTTAGGGATTAGGTGTCACAGTGATGACTAGGAGATAGGGTTAGAATTATGGGATAGGGGTTGTTCTCAGGAAATGGGTTATGCATTAACGTTAGGATAAGAGGTTAAAGTTAGGCGCACGGTGAGGTTAACGTGTTAAGGGGAGAAATAGGAACAGGGTTGGGTGTTATGTTCAGGGTTAGGGTTATCTGTTAAAGGTATTGTTTATGCTTAGCGCACGGGCCCTGTCTGCATTAGGCGGGCGTGGGGAGTTTAGGGGGCTGGGATTGTACCCGGGAACCCACTCTATCATACTCTGGGTATGGGCCCATGGGTTTCATGCAGGACACAGTGGTAGAGCCTCCCTTCACGCATGGCATGGGAGGATTGCAGTCTTTCTAAACTCTAAGAAAGCGAGAAGTCTGAGAATTAGATTTAGGGTTAGGATTCTGGTTAGGGTTAAGGATGAAGTTTAGTGTTAGGGTGAGGGCTTAGGGTTAGGGCTTAGGGTTAGGGTTAAAGATTACTCTTAGGGTTAACGGTTACACTTTGGTTTAGGGTTGAGGTTTACGGTTAGGGTTAAGATGAGGGGTTAGGGTTTGGTACAGGGTTAGGGTTAAGTGTTAGGTTTAGGGTTGAAGATTAGGATTAAGGTTAGGATTAAAGGTTAGCGTGAGAGTTAACGCTTAGGCTTAAGGTTAAGAGTTAGGGTTTAGGGTTAGGGTTAGGGTTAGTTTTAGGGTTAGAGTTATCTGCTATGGTTTGTGTTAGAGGTTAGGGTTAGGTTTACTGGTCATGGTTAAGGTTACGTTAGGGGTTAGCATTAGGGTTAGGGTTAGGGTTAGGCTTAAGGTATAGGATTAGGGTTAAGTGTTGGGCTTAGGGTTAGGGTTTAGTGTTAAGGTTATCATTAAGGATTAGGGTTAGGGTCAGGGTTAAATGCTTGGGTGCGGTTAATGGTTAGGGTCTGGGTTTAGGTTCACGGATAGGGTTAGTGTTAAGGGTTACGGGTAGGTTTAGGGTTCAGGGTTAGTGTTAGCATTAGGGCTTAAGGTTAGGATTAGGCGGTAGGTTAGATTTAGGGTTAGATCTAGGCGTTAGGGTAAGGGCTAGCGTTAGGGTTAAGAGATAGGGTTAGGTTTAATGCTTAGGATTAGGGTTAGGGTTTGGGGTTAAAGTAAGTGTTAGGGGTTACGTTTAAGGATCCAAGGTTAGGGTTATTTTTAGCTGTAGTGTTAGGGTTAGGGATAAGGGATCCCATTAGCATTAAGGGTCTTCCTTACTGTAGGGTTAAGGGTTAGGCTTAGAGTTAAAGGTTAAGGTTAGGGTCAGTGTTAAGATTTAGGGTGAGGTTTAATGGTTAGGGTAAAGGTTAAGCATTAGGGTTAGGGATTAGTGATTAGGGTTTTTGGTTAGTGTTAGGGTTAGCGGTTAGGAGTTAGTGTTTTATGAAGGGGTATGGTTAGAATTAGGATTGGGGTTAGAGTTAGGGTGAGGTATAGGGTTTAGGTTTAGGGGTTAGTTTTAGGGTAAAAGGATAGGATTAGGGTTACGGGTTGGGCTTAGGTTTAGGGTTAAAGTTTCCTGCTGGAATTAGGGATAGGGTTCAGGGTTAGCTTTAGGGGTTCTGGTTAGGGTTAGGTGTTAGGTTAGTGTCAGGGTTAGGTCTAGTCGTGAGGGTAAGGTTTAGGGTTAGCTTTAAGAGCTAGGGTTAGGTTTAATGGTTAGGATTAGCATTAGGGTTAAGGATTAGGGTAAGGCTTAGGGGTTAGGGTAAAGGGTTAGGGTCAAGGGTTAGGGTTTTTGTTAGTCATAGCGTTGGGGTTAGAAGTAAGGGTTACTGTCAGTGTTAGGGTTGTAGGTAGGGTTACGGTTAGGGTTAGCGGTTTAGAATTAGGGTTAGGGATTAGGTGTCACAGTGATGACTTGGAGATAGGATTAGAAATATGAGATAGGGGTTGTTCTCAGGAAATGGGTTATGCATTAACGTTAGGATAAGAGGTTAAAGTTAGGCGCATGGTGAGGTTTACGTGTTAAGGGGAGAAATAGGAACAGGGTTGGGTGTTATGTTCAGGGTTAGGGTTATCTGTTAAAGGTATTGTTTATGCTTAGCGCACGGGCCCTGTCTGCATTAGGCGGGCGGGGGGAGTTTAGGGGGCTGGAATTGTACCCGGGAACCACTCTATCATACTCTGGGTATGGGCCCGTGGGTTTCATGCAGGACACAGTGGTAGAGCCTCCTTTCACGCATGGCATGGGAGGATTGCAGGCTTTCTAAACTCTAAGAAAGCCAGAAGTCTGAGAATTAGATTTAGGGTTAGGATTCTGGTTAGGGTTAAGGATGAAGTTTAGTGTTAGGGTGAGGGCTTAGGGTTAGGGATTAGGGTTAGGGTGAAAGGTTACTCTTAGGTTTAACGGTTACACTTTGGTTTAGGGTTGAGGTTTACGGTTAGGGTTAAGATGAGGGGTTAGGGTTTGGTACAGGGTTAGGGTTAAGTGTGAGGTTTAGGGTTGAAGATTAGGATTAGGGTTAGGATTAAAGGTTAGCGTGAGAGTTAACGCTTAGGGTTAAGGTTAAGAGTTAGGGTTTAGGGTTAGGTTTAGGGTTAGGGTTAGTTTTAGGGGTAGAGTTATGTGCTATGGTTTGTGTTAGAGGTTAGGGTTAGGTTTACTGGTCACGGTTAGGGTTACGTTTAGGGGGTAACATTAGGGTTAGTGTTAGGGTTAAGGGATAGGATTAGGGATAAGTGTTGGCCTTAGGGTTAGGGTTTAGTGTTAGGTTTAGCATTAAGGTTAGGGTTAGGGTCAGGGTTAAATGCTTGTGTGCGGGTAATGGTTAGGGTCAGGTTTAAGGTTCACGGATAGGGTTAGTGTTAAGGGTTATGGGTAGGTTTAGGGTTCAGGGTTAGTGTTAGCATTAGTGCTTAAGGTTGGGATTAGGCGGTAGGTTAGATTTAGGGTTAGATCTAGGCGTTAGGGTAAGGGCTAGCGTTAGGGTTAAGAGATAGAGTTAGGTTTAATGATTAGGATTAGGGTTAGGGTTTGGGGTTAAAGTAAGTGTTAGGGGTTACGTTTAAGGATCCAAGGTTAGGGTTATTTTTAGCTGTAGTGTTAGGGTTAGGGATAAGGGATCCCATTAGCATTAAGGGTCTTCCTTACTGTAGGGTTAAGGGTTAGGCTAGAGTTAAAGGTTAAGGTTAGGGTCAGTTTTAAGATTTAGGGTGAAGGTTAACGGTTGGGGTAAAGGTTAAGCGTTAGGGTTAGGGATTAGTGATTAGGGTTTTTGGTTAGTGTTAGGGTTAGCGGTTAGGAGTTAGTGTTTTATGAAGGGGTATGGTTAGAATTAGGATTGGGGTTAGAGTTAGGGTGAGGTATAGGGGTTAGGTTTAGGGGTTAGTTTTAGGGTAAAAGGATAGGATTAGGGTTATGGGTTGGGCTTAGGTTTAGGGTTAAAGTTTACTGCTAGGGTTAGGGATAGGTTTCAGGGTTAGCTTTAGGGGTTCTGGTTAGGGTTAGGTGTTAGGTTAGTGTCAGGGTTAGGTCTAGTCGTGAGGGTAAGCTTTAGGGTTAGCTTTAAGAGCTAGGGTTAGGTTTAATGGTTAGGATTAGGATTAGGGTTAAGGGTTAGGGTAAGGCTTAGGGGTTAGGGTGAAGGGTTAGGGTCAAGGGTTAGGGTTTTTGTTAGGCATAGCGTTGGGGTTAGAAGTAAGGGTTACTGTCAGTGTTAGGGTTGTAGGTAGGGTTACGGTTAGGGTTAGCGGTTTAGAATTAGGGTTAGGGATTAGGTTTCACAGTGATGACTAGGAGATAGGGTTAGAATTATGGGATAGGGGTTGTTCTCAGGAAATGAGTTATGCATTAACGTTAGGATAAGAGGTTAAAGTTAGGCGCATGGTGAGGTTTACGTGTTAAGGGGAGAAATAGGAACAGGGTTGGGTGTTATGTTCAGGGTTAGGGTTATCTGTTAAAGGTATTGTTTATGCTTAGCGCACGGGCCCTGTCTGCATTAGGCGGGCGGGGGGAGTTTAGGGGGCTGGGATTGTACCCGGGAACCCACTCTATCATACTCTGTGTATGGGCCCGTGGGTTTCATGCAGGACACAGTGGTAGAGCCTCCTTTCACGCATGGCATGGGAGGATGGCAGGCTTTCTAAACTCTAAGAAAGCAAGAAGTCTGAGAATTAGATTTAGGGTTAGGATTCTGGTTAGGGTTAAGGATGTAGTTTAGTGTCAGGGTGAGGGCTTAGGGTTAGGGCTTAGGTTTAGGGTTAAAGGTTACTCTTAGGTTTAACGGTTACACTTTGGTTTAGGGTTGAGGTTTACGGTTAGGGTTAAGATGAGGGGTTAGGGTTTGGTACAGGGTTAGGGTTAAGTGTTAGGTTTAGGGTTGAAGATTAGGATTAGGGTTAGGATTAAAGGTTAGCATGAGAGTTAACGCTTACGGTTAAGGTTAAGAGTTAGGGTTTAGGGTTAGGTTTAGGGTTAGGGTTAGTTTTAGGGTTAGAGTTATGTGCTATGGTTTGTGTTAGAGGTTAGGGTTAGGTTTACTGGTCACGGTTAGAGTAACGATTAGGGGGTAGCATTAGGGTTAGGGTTAGGGTTAAGGGATAGGATTAGGGTTAAGTGCTGGGCTTAGGGTTAGGGTTTAGTGTTAGGTTTATCATTAAGGATTAGGGTTAGAATCAGGGTTAAATGCTTGGGTGCGGGTAATGGTTAGGGTCAGGGTTAAGGTTCACAGATAGGATTAGTGTTAAGGGTTACGGGTAGGTTTAGGGTTCAGGGTTAGTGTTAGCATTAGGGCTTAAGGTTAGGATTAGGCGGTAGTTAGATTTAGGGTTAGATCTAGGCGTTAGGGTAAGGGCTAGCGTTAGGGTTAAGAGATAGGGTTAGGTTTAATGCTTAGGATTAGGGTTAGGGTTTGGGGTTAAAGTAAGTGTTAGGGGTTACGTTTAAGGATCCAAGGTTAGGGTTATTTTTAGCTGTAGTGTTAGGGTTAGGGATAAGGGATCCCATTAGCATTAAGGGTCTTTCTTACTGTAGGGTTAAGGGTTAGGCTTAGAGTTAAAGGTTAAGGTTAGGGTTAGGGTTAAGATTTAGGGTAAGGGTTAACGGTTAGGGTAAAGGTTAAGCGTTAGGGTTAGGGATTAGTGATTAGGGTTTTTGGTTAGTGTTAGGGTTAGCGGTTAGGAGTTAGTGTTTTATGAAGGGGTATGGTTAGAATTAGGATTGGGGTTAGAGTTAGGGTGAGGTATAGGGGTTAGGTTTAGGGGTTAGTTTTAGGGTAAAAGGATAGGATTAGGGTTACGGGTTGGGCTTAGGTTTAGGGTTAAAGTTTACTGCTAGGGTTAGGGATAGGGTTCAGGGTTAGCTTTAGGGGTTCTGGTTAGGGTTAGGTGTTAGGTTAGTGTCAGGGTTAGGTCTAGTCGTGAGGGTAAGGTTTAGGGTTAGCTTTAAGAGCTAGGGTTAGGTTTAATGTTTAGGATTAGGATTATGGTTAAGGGTTAGGGTAAGGCTTAGGGGTTAGGGTGAAGGGTTAGGGTCAAGGTTTAGGGTTTTTGTTAGGCATAGCGTTGGGGTTAGAAGTAAGGGTTACTGTAAGTGTTAGGGTTGTAGGTAGGGTTACGGTTAGGGTTAGCGGTTTAGAATTAGGGTTAGGGATTAGGTGTCACAGTGATGACTAGGAGATAAGGTTAGAATTATGGGATAGGGGTTGTTCTCAGGAAATGGGTTATGCATTAACGTTAGGATAAGAGGTTAAAGTTAGGCGCACGGTGAGGTTAACGTGTTAAGGGGAGAAATAGGAACAGGGTTGGGTGTTATGTTCAGGGTTAGGGTTATCTGTTAAAGGTATTGTTTATGCTTAGCGCACGGGCCCTGTCTGCATTAGGCGGGCGGGGGGAGTTTAGGGGGCTGGGATTGTACCCGGGAACCCACTCTATCATACTCTGGGTATGGGCCCATGGGTTTCATGCAGGACACAGTGGTAGAGCCTCCTTTCACGCATGGCATGGGAGGATTGCAGGCTTTCTAAACTCTAAGAAAGCGAGAAGTCTGAGAATTAGATTTAGGGTTAGGATTCTGGTTAGGGTTAAGGATGAAGTTTAGTGTTAGGGTGAGGGCTTAGGGTTAGGGCTTAGGGTTAGGGTTAAAGATTACTCTTAGGGTTAACGGTTACACTTTGGTTTAGGGTTGAGGTTTACGGTTAGGGTTAAGATGAGGGGTTAGGGTTTGGTACAGGGTTAGGGTTAAGTGTTAGGTTTAGGGTTGAAGATTAGGATTAAGGTTAGGATTAAAGGTTAGCGTGAGAGTTAACGCTTAGGGTTAAGGTTAAGAGTTAGGGTTTAGGGTTAGGGTTAGGGTTAGTTTTAGGGTTAGAGTTATCTGCTATGGTTTGTGTTAGAGGTTAGGGTTAGGTTTACTGGTCATGGTTAAGGTTACGTTAGGGGTTAGCATTAGGGTTAGGGTTAGGGTTAGGCTTAAGGTATAGGATTAGGGTTAAGTGTTGGGCTTAGGGTTAGGGTTTAGTGTTAAGGTTATCATTAAGGATTAGGGTTAGGGTCAGGGTTAAATGCTTGGGTGCGGTTAATGGTTAGGGTCTGGGTTTAGGTTCACGGATAGGGTTAGTGTTAAGGGTTACGGGTAGGTTTAGGGTTCAGGGTTAGTGTTAGCATTAGGGCTTAAGGTTAGGATTAGGCGGTAGGTTAGATTTAGGGTTAGATCTAGGCGTTAGGGTAAGGGCTAGCGTTAGGGTTAAGAGATAGGGTTAGGTTTAATGCTTAGGATTAGGGTTAGGGTTTGGGGTTAAAGTAAGTGTTAGGGGTTAGGTTTAAGGATCCAAGGTTAGGGTTATTTTTAGCTGTAGTGTTAGGGTTAGGGATAAGGGATCCCATTAGCATTAAGGGTCTTCCTTACTGTAGGGTTAAGGGTTAGGCTTAGAGTTAAAGGTTAAGGTTAGGGTCAGTGTTAAGATTTAGGGTGAGGTTTAATGGTTAGGGTAAAGGTTAAGCGTTAGGGTTAGGGATTAGTGATTAGGGTTTTTGGTTAGTGTTAGGGTTAGCGGTTAGGAGTTAGTGTTTTATGAAGGGGTATGGTTAGAATTAGGATTGGGGTTAGAGTTAGGGTGAGGTATAGGGTTTAGGTTTAGGGGTTAGTTTTAGGGTAAAAGGATAGGATTAGGGTTACGGGTTGGGCTTAGGTTTAGGGTTAAAGTTTCCTGCTGGAATTAGGGATAGGGTTCAGGGTTAGCTTTAGGGGTTCTGGTTAGGGTTAGGTGTTAGGTTAGTGTCAGGGTTAGGTCTAGTCGTGAGGGTAAGGTTTAGGGTTAGCTTTAAGAGCTAGGGTTAGGTTTAATGGTTAGGATTAGGATTAGGGTTAAGGATTAGGGTAAGGCTTAGGGGTTAGGGTGAAGGGTTAGGGTCAAGGGTTAGGGTTTTTGTTAGTCATAGCGTTGGGGTTAGAAGTAAGGGTTACTGTCAGTGTTAGGGTTGTAGGTAGGGTTACGGTTAGGGTTAGCGGTTTAGAATTAGGGTTAGGGATTAGGTGTCACAGTGATGACTTGGAGATAGGATTAGAAATATGGGATAGGGGTTGTTCTCAGGAAATGGGTTATGCATTAACGTTAGGATAAGAGGTTAAAGTTAGGCGCATGGTGAGGTTTACGTGTTAAGGGGAGAAATAGGAACAGGGTTGGGTGTTATGTTCAGGGTTAGGGTTATCTGTTAAAGGTATTGTTTATGCTTATCGCACGGGCCCTGTCTGCATGAGGCGGGCGGGGGGAGTTTAGGGGGCTGGAATTGTACCCGGGAACCACTCTATCATACTCTGGGTATGGGCCCATGGGTTTCATGCAGGACACAGTGGTAGAGCCTCCTTTCACGCATGGCATGGGAGGATTGCAGGCTTTCTAAACTCTAAGAAAGCCAGAAGTCTGAGAATTAGATTTAGGGTTAGGATTCTGGTTAGGGTTAAGGATGAAGTTTAGTGTTAGGGTGAGGGCTTAGGGTTAGGGATTAGGGTTAGGGTGAAAGGTTACTCTTAGGTTTAACGGTTACACTTTGGTTTAGGGTTGAGGTTTACGGTTAGGGTTAAGATGAGGGGTTAGGGTTTTGTACAGGGTTAGGGTTAAGTGTGAGGTTTAGGGTTGAAGATTAGGATTAGGGTTAGGATTAAAGGTTAGCGTGAGAGTTAACGCTTAGGGTTAAGGTTAAGAGTTAGGGTTTAGGGTTAGGTTTAGGGTTAGGGTTAGTTTTAGGGTTAGAGTTATGTGCTATGGTTTGTGTTAGAGGTTAGGGTTAGGTTTACTGGTCACGGTTAGGGTTACGTTTAGGGGTTAGCATTAGGGTTAGGGTTAGGGTTAAGGGATAGGATTAGGGTTAAGTGTTGGACTTAGGGTTAGGGTTTAGTGTTAGGGGTATCATTAAGGATTAGGGGTAGGGTAAGGGTTAAATTCTTGGGTGCGGGTAATGGTTAGGTCAGGGTTTAGGTTCACGGATAGGGTTAGTGTTAAGGGTTACGGGTAGGTTTAGGGTTCAGGGTTAGTGTTAGCATTAGGGCTTAAGGTTAGGATTAGGCGGTACGTTAGATTTAGGGTTAGATCTAGGCGTTAGGGTAAGGGCTAGCGTTAGGGTTAAGAGATAGGGTTAGGTTTAATGCTTAGGATTAGGGTTATGGTTTGGGGTTAAAGTAAGTGTTAGGGGTTAGGTTTAAGGATCCAAGGTTAGGGTTAATTTTAGCTGTAGTGTTAGGGTTAGGGATAAGGGATCCCATTAGCATTAAGGGTCTTCCTTACTGTAGGGTTAAGGGTTAGGCTTAGAGTTAAAGGTTAAGGTTAGGGTCAGTGTTAAGATTTAGGGTGAGGGTTAACGGTTAGGGTAAAGGTTAAGCGTTAGGGTTAGGGATTAGTGATTAGGGTTTTTGGTTAGTGTTAGGGTTAGTGGTTAGGAGTTAGTGTTTTATGAAGGGGTATGGTTAGAATTAGGATTGGGGTTAGAGTTAGGGTGAGGTATAGGGGTTAGGTTTAGGGGTTAGTTTTAGGGTAAAAGGATAGGATTAGGGTTACGGGTTGGGCTTAGGTTTAGGGTTAAAGTTTACTGCTAGGGTTAGGGATAGGGTTCAGGGTTAGCTTTAGGGGTTCTGGTTAGGGTTAGGTGTTAGGTTAGTATAAGGGTTAGGTCTAGTCGTGAGGGTAAGGTTTAGGGTTAGCTTTAAGAGCTAGGGTTAGGTTTAATGGTAAGGATTAGGATTAGGGTTAAGGGTTAGGGTAAGGCTTAGGGGTTAGGGTGAAGGGTTAGGGTCAAGGGTTAGGGTTTTTGTTAGGCATAGCGTTCGGGTTAGAAGTAAGGGTTACTGTCAGTGTTAGGGTTGTAGGTAGGGTTAAGGTTAGGGTTAGCGGTTTAGAATTAGGGTTAGGGATTAGGTGTCACAGTGATGACTAGGAGATAGGGTTAGAATTATGGGATAGGGGTTGTTCTCAGGAAATGGCTTATGCATTAACGTTAGGATAAGAGGTTAAAGTTAGGCGCACGGTGAGGTTTACGTGTTAAGGGGAGAAATAGGAACAGGGTTGGGTGTTATGTTCAGGGTTAGGGTTATCTGTTAAAGGTATTGTTTATGATTAGCGCACGGGCCCTGTCTGCATTAGGCGGGCGGGGGGAGTTTAGGGGGCTGGGATTGTACCCGGGAACCCACTCTATCATACTCTGGGTATGGGCCCGTGGGTTTCATGCAGGACACAGTGGTAGAGCCTCCTTTCACGCATGGCATGGGAGGATTGCAGGCTTTCTAAACTCTAAGAAAGCAAGAAGTCTGAGAATTCGATTTGGGGTTAGGATTCTGGTTAGGGTTAAGGATGAAGTTTAGTGTTAGGGTGAGGGCTTAGGGTTAGGGCTTAGGGTTAGGGTTAAAGGTTACTCTTAGGTTTAACGGTTACACTTTGGTTTAGGGTTGAGGTTTACGGTTAGGGTTAAGATGAGGGGTTAGGATTTGGTACAGGGTTAGGGTTAAGTGTTAGGTTTAGGGTTGAAGATTAGGATTAGGGTTAGGATTAAAGGTTAGCGTGAGAGTTAACGCTTAGGGTTAAGGTTAAGAGTTAGGGTTTAGGGTTAGGGTTAGGGTTAGTTTTAGGGTTATAGTTATGTGCTATGGTTTGTGTTAGAGGTTAGGGTTAGGTTTACTGGTCACGGTTAGGGTTACGTTTAGGGGGTAGCATTAGGTTTAGGTTTAGGGTTAAGGGATAGGATTAGGGTTAAGTGCTGGGCTTAGGGTTAGGTTTTAGTGTTAGGTTTATCATTAAGGATTAGGGTTAGAATCAGGGTTAAATGCTTGGGTGCGGGTAATGGTTAGGGTCAGGGTTAAGGTTCACAGATAGGGTTAGTGTTAAGGGTTACGGGTAGGTTTAGGGTTCAGGGTTAGTGTTAGCATTAGGGCTTAAGGTTAGGATTAGGTGGTAGTTAGATTTAGGGTTAGATCTAGGCGTTAGGGTAAGGGCTAGCGTTAGGGTTAAGAGATAGGGTTAGGTTTAATGCTTAGGATTAGGGTTATGGTTTGGGGTTAAAGTAAGTGTTAGGGGTTAGTTTTAAGGATCCAAGGTTAGGGTTATTTTTAGCTGTAGTGTTAGGGTTAGGGATAAGGGATCCCATTAGCATTAAGGGTCATCCTTACTGTAGGGTTAAGGGTTAGGCTTAGAGTTAAAGGTTAAGGTTAGGGTCAGTGTTAAGATTTAGGGTGAGGGTTAACGGTTAGGGTAAAGGTTAAGCATTAGGGTTAGGGATTAGTGATTAGGGTTTTTGGTTAGTGTTAGGGTTAGCGGTTAGAAGTTACTGTTTTATGAAGGGGTATGGTTAAAATTAGGATTGGGGTTAGAGTTAGGGTGAGGTATAGGGGTTAGGTTTAGGGGTTAGTTTTAGAGTAAAAGGATAGGATTAGGGTTACGGGTTGGGCTTAGGTTTAGGGTTAAAGTTTACTGCTAGGGTTAGGGATAGGGTTCAGGGTTAGCTTTAGGGGTTCTGGTTAGCGTTAGGTGTTAGGTTAGTGTCAGGGTTAGGTCTAGTCGTGAGGGTAAGGTTTAGGGTTAGCTTTAAGAGCTAGGGTTAGGTTTAATGGTTAGGATTAGGATTAGGGTTAAGGGTTAGGGTAAGGCTAAGGGGTTAGGGTGAAGGGTTAGGGTCAAGGGTTAGGGTATTTGTTAGGCATAGCGTTGGGGTTAGAAGTAAGGGTTACTGTCAGTGTTAGGGTTGTAGGTAGGGTTACGGTTAGGGTTAGCGGTTTAGAATTAGGGTTAGGGATTAGGTGTCACAGTGATGACTAGGAGATAGGGTTAGAATTATGGGATAGGGGTTGTTCTCAGGAAATGGGTTATGCATTAACGTTAGGATAAGAGGTTATAGTTAGGCGCACGGTGAGGTTTACGTGTTAAGGGGAGAAATAGGAACAGGGTTGGGTGTTATGTTCAGGGTTAGGGTTATCTGTTAAAGGTATTGTTTATGCTTAGCGCACGAGCCCTGTCTGCATTAGGCGGGCGGGGGGAGTTTAGGGGGCAGGGATTGTACCCGGGAACCCACTCTATCATACTCTGGGTATGGGCCCGTGGGTTTCATGCAGGACACAGTGGTAGAGCCTCCTTTCACGCATGGCATGGGAGGATTGCAGGCTTTCCAAACTCTAAGAAAGCAAGAAGTCTGAGAATTAGATTTAGGGTTAGGATTCTGGTTAGGGTTAAGGATGAAATTTAGTGTTAGGGTGAGGGCTTAGGGTTAGGGATTAGGGTTAGGGTTAAAGGTTACTCTTAGGTTTAACGGTTACACTTTGCTTTAGGGTTGAGGTTTACGGTTAGGGTTAAGATGAGGGGTTAGGGTTTGCTACAGGGTTAGGGTTAAGTGTTAGGTTTAGGGTTGAAGATTAGGATTAGGGTTAGGATTAAAGGTTAGCATGAGAGTTAACGCTTAGGGTTAAGGTTAAGAGTTAGGGTTTACGGTTAAGGTTAGGGTTAGTTTTAGGGTTAGAGTTATGTGCTATGGTTTGTGTTAGAGGTTAGGGTTAGGTTTACTGGTCACGGTTAGGGTTACGTTTAGGGAGTAGCATTAGGGTTAGGGTTAGGGTTAGGGTTAAGGGATAGGATTAGGGTTAAGTGTTGGACTTAGGGTTAGGGTTTAGTGTTAGGGTTAGCATTAAGGATTAGGGTTAGGGTCAGGGTTAAATGCTTGGGTGCAGGTAATGGGTAGGGTCAGGTTTAAGGTTCACGGATAGGGTTAGTGTTAAGGGTTATGGGTAGGTTTAGGGTTCAGGGTTAGTGTTAGCATTAGTGCTTAAGGTTGGGATTAGGCGGTAGGTTAGATTTAGGGTTAGATCTAGGCGTTAGGGTAAGGGCTAGCGTTAGGGTTAAGAGATAGAGTTAGGTTTAATGATTAGGATTAGGGTAAGGGTTTGGGGTTAAAGTAAGTGTTAGGGGTTAGGTTTAAGGATCCAAGGTTAGGGTTATTTTTAGCTGTAGTGTTAGGGTTAGGGATAAGGGATCCCATTAGCATTAAGGGTCTTCCTTACTGTAGGGTTAAGGGTTAGGCTTAGAGTTAAAGGTTAAGGTTAGGGTCAGTTTTAAGATTTAGGGTGAAGGTTAACGGTTGGGGTAAAGGTTAAGCGTTAGGGTTAGGGATTAGTGATTAGGGTTTTTGGTTAGTGTTAGGGTTAGCGGTTAGGAGTTAGTGTTTTATGAAGGGGTATGGTTAGAATTAGGATTGGGGTTAGAGTTAGGGTGAGGTATAGGGGTTAGGTTTAGGGGTTAGTTTTAGGGTAAAAGGATAGGATTAGGGTTACGGGTTGGGCTTAGGTTTAGGGTTAAAGTTTACTGCTAGGGTTAGGGATAGGGTTCAGGGTTAGCGTTAGGGGTTCTGGTTAGGGTTAGGTGTTAGGTTAGTGTCAGGGTTAGGTCTAGTCGTGAGGGTAAGGTTTAGGGTTAGCTTTAAGAGCTAGGGTTAGGTTTAATGGTTAGGATTAGGATTAGGGTTAAGGGTTAGGGTAAGGCTTAGGGGTTAGGGTGAAGGGTTAGGGTCAAGGGTTAGGGTTTTTGTTAGGCATAGCGTTGGGGTTAGAAGTAAGGGTTACTGTCAGTGTTAGGGTTGTAGGTAGGGTTACGGTTAGGGTTAGCGGTTTAGAATTAGGGTTAGGGAATAGGTGTCACAGTGATGACTAGGAGATAGGGTTAGAATTATGGGATAGGGGTTTTTCTCAGGAAATGGGTTATGCATTAACGTTAGGATAAGTGGTTATAGTTAGGCGCAAGGTGAGGTTTACGTGTTAAGGGGAGAAATAGGAACATGGTTGGGTGTTATGTTCAGGGTTAGGGTTATCTGTTAAAGGTATTGTTTATGCTTAGCGCACGGGCCCTGTCTGCATTAGGCGGGCGGGGGGAGTTTAGGGGGCTGGGATTGTACCCGGGAACCCACTCTATCATACTCTGGGTATGGGCCCGTGGGTTTCATGCAGGACACAGTGGTAGAGCCTCCTTTCACGCATGGCATGGGAGGATGGCAGGCTTTCTAAACTCTAAGAAAGCAAGAAGTCTGAGAATTAGATTTAGGGTTAGGATTATGGTTAGGGTTAAGGATGCAGTTTAGTGTTAGGGTGAGGGCTTAGGGTTAGGGATTAGGGTTAGGGTTAAAGGTTACTCTTAGGTTTAACGGTTACACTTTGGTTTAGGGTTGAGGTTTACGGTTAGGGTTAAGATGAGGGGTTAGGGTTTGGTAAAGGGTTAGGGTTAAGTGTTAGGTTTAGGGTGAAGATTAGGATTAGGGTTAGGATTAAAGGTTAGCGTGAGAGTTAACGCTTAGTGTTAAGGTTAAGAGTTAGGGTTTAGGGTTAGTTTTAGGGTTAGAGTTATGTGCTATGGTTTGTGTTAGAGGTTAGGGTTAGGTTTACTGGTCACGGTTAGGGTTACGTTTAGGGGTTAGCATTAGGGTTAGGGTTAGGGTTAAGGGATAGGATTAGGGTTAAGTGTTGGACTTAGGGTTAGGGTTTAGTGTTAGGGGTATCATTAAGGATTAGGGGTAGGGTAAGGGTTAAATTCTTGGGTGCGGGTAATGGTTAGGTCAGGGTTTAGGTTCACGGATAGGGTTAGTGTTAAGGGTTACGGGTAGGTTTAGGGTTCAGGGTTAGTGTTAGCATTAGGGCTTAAGGTTAGGATTAGGCGGTACGTTAGATTTAGGGTTAGATCTAGGCGTTAGGGTAAGGGCTAGCGTTAGGGTTAAGAGATAGGGTTAGGTTTAATGCTTAGGATTAGGGTTATGGTTTGGGGTTAAAGTAAGTGTTAGGGGTTAGGTTTAAGGATCCAAGGTTAGGGTTATTTTTAGCTGTAGTGTTAGGGTTAGGGATAAGGGATCCCATTAGCATTAAGGGTCTTCCTTACTGTAGGGTTAAGGGTTAGGCTTAGAGTTAAAGGTTAAGGTTAGGGTCAGTGTTAAGATTTAGGGTGAGGGTTAACGGTTAGGGTAAAGGTTAAGCGTTAGGGTTAGGGATTAGTGATTAGGGTTTTTGGTTAGTGTTAGGGTTAGTGGTTAGGAGTTAGTGTTTTATGAAGGGGTATGGTTAGAATTAGGATTGGGGTTAGAGTTAGGGTGAGGTATAGGGGTTAGGTTTAGGGGTTAGTTTTAGGGTAAAAGGATAGGATTAGGGTTACGGGTTGGGCTTAGGTTTAGGGTTAAAGTTTACTGCTAGGGTTAGGGATAGGGTTCAGGGTTAGCTTTAGGGGTTCTGGTTAGGGTTAGGTGTTAGGTTAGTATAAGGGTTAGGTCTAGTCGTGAGGGTAAGGTTTAGGGTTAGCTTTAAGAGCTAGGGTTAGGTTTAATGGTAAGGATTAGGATTAGGGTTAAGGGTTAGGGTAAGGCTTAGGGGTTAGGGTGAAGGGTTAGGGTCAAGGGTTAGGGTTTTTGTTAGGCATAGCGTTCGGGTTAGAAGTAAGGGTTACTGTCAGTGTTAGGGTTGTAGGTAGGGTTAAGGTTAGGGTTAGCGGTTTAGAATTAGGGTTAGGGATTAGGTGTCACAGTGATGACTAGGAGATAGGGTTAGAATTATGGGATAGGGGTTGTTCTCAGGAAATGGCTTATGCATTAACGTTAGGATAAGAGGTTAAAGTTAGGCGCACGGTGAGGTTTACGTGTTAAGGGGAGAAATAGGAACAGGGTTGGGTGTTATGTTCAGGGTTAGGGTTATCTGTTAAAGGTATTGTTTATGCTTAGCGCACGGGCCCTGTCTGCATTAGGCGGGCGGGGGGAGTTTAGGGGGCTGGGATTGTACCCGGGAACCCACTCTATCATACTCTGGGTATGGGCCCGTGGGTTTCATGCAGGACACAGTGGTAGAGCCTCCTTTCACGCATGGCATGGGAGGATTGCAGGCTTTCTAAACTCTAAGAAAGCAAGAAGTCTGAGAATTCGATTTGGGGTTAGGATTCTGGTTAGGGTTAAGGATGAAGTTTAGTGTTAGGGTGAGGGCTTAGGGTTAGGGCTTAGGGTTAGGGTTAAAGGTTACTCTTAGGTTTAACGGTTACACTTTGGTTTAGGGTTGAGGTTTACGGTTAGGGTTAAGATGAGGGGTTAGGATTTGGTACAGGGTTAGGGTTAAGTGTTAGGTTTAGGGTTGAAGATTAGGATTAGGGTTAGGATTAAAGGTTAGCGTGAGAGTTAACGCTTAGGGTTAAGGTTAAGAGTTAGGGTTTAGGGTTAGGGTTAGGGTTAGTTTTAGGGTTATAGTTATGTGCTATGGTTTGTGTTAGAGGTTAGGGTTAGGTTTACTGGTCACGGTTAGGGTTACGTTTAGGGGGTAGCATTAGGTTTAGGTTTAGGGTTAAGGGATAGGATTAGGGTTAAGTGCTGGGCTTAGGGTTAGGTTTTAGTGTTAGGTTTATCATTAAGGATTAGGGTTAGAATCAGGGTTAAATGCTTGGGTGCGGGTAATGGTTAGGGTCAGGGTTAAGGTTCACAGATAGGGTTAGTGTTAAGGGTTACGGGTAGGTTTAGGGTTCAGGGTTAGTGTTAGCATTAGGGCTTAAGGTTAGGATTAGGTGGTAGTTAGATTTAGGGTTAGATCTAGGCGTTAGGGTAAGGGCTAGCGTTAGGGTTAAGAGATAGGGTTAGGTTTAATGCTTAGGATTAGGGTTATGGTTTGGGGTTAAAGTAAGTGTTAGGGGTTAGTTTTAAGGATCCAAGGTTAGGGTTATTTTTAGCTGTAGTGTTAGGGTTAGGGATAAGGGATCCCATTAGCATTAAGGGTCATCCTTACTGTAGGGTTAAGGGTTAGGCTTAGAGTTAAAGGTTAAGGTTAGGGTCAGTGTTAAGATTTAGGGTGAGGGTTAACGGTTAGGGTAAAGGTTAAGCATTAGGGTTAGGGATTAGTGATTAGGGTTTTTGGTTAGTGTTAGGGTTAGCGGTTAGAAGTTACTGTTTTATGAAGGGGTATGGTTAAAATTAGGATTGGGGTTAGAGTTAGGGTGAGGTATAGGGGTTAGGTTTAGGGGTTAGTTTTAGAGTAAAAGGATAGGATTAGGGTTACGGGTTGGGCTTAGGTTTAGGGTTAAAGTTTACTGCTAGGGTTAGGGATAGGGTTCAGGGTTAGCTTTAGGGGTTCTGGTTAGCGTTAGGTGTTAGGTTAGTGTCAGGGTTAGGTCTAGTCGTGAGGGTAAGGTTTAGGGTTAGCTTTAAGAGCTAGGGTTAGGTTTAATGGTTAGGATTAGGATTAGGGTTAAGGGTTAGGGTAAGGCTAAGGGGTTAGGGTGAAGGGTTAGGGTCAAGGGTTAGGGTATTTGTTAGGCATAGCGTTGGGGTTAGAAGTAAGGGTTACTGTCAGTGTTAGGGTTGTAGGTAGGGTTACGGTTAGGGTTAGCGGTTTAGAATTAGGGTTAGGGATTAGGTGTCACAGTGATGACTAGGAGATAGGGTTAGAATTATGGGATAGGGGTTGTTCTCAGGAAATGGGTTATGCATTAACGTTAGGATAAGAGGTTATAGTTAGGCGCACGGTGAGGTTTACGTGTTAAGGGGAGAAATAGGAACAGGGTTGGGTGTTATGTTCAGGGTTAGGGTTATCTGTTAAAGGTATTGTTTATGCTTAGCGCACGAGCCCTGTCTGCATTAGGCGGGCGGGGGGAGTTTAGGGGGCAGGGATTGTACCCGGGAACCCACTCTATCATACTCTGGGTATGGGCCCGTGGGTTTCATGCAGGACACAGTGGTAGAGCCTCCTTTCACGCATGGCATGGGAGGATTGCAGGCTTTCCAAACTCTAAGAAAGCAAGAAGTCTGAGAATTAGATTTAGGGTTAGGATTCTGGTTAGGGTTAAGGATGAAATTTAGTGTTAGGGTGAGGGCTTAGGGTTAGGGATTAGGGTTAGGGTTAAAGGTTACTCTTAGGTTTAACGGTTACACTTTGCTTTAGGGTTGAGGTTTACGGTTAGGGTTAAGATGAGGGGTTAGGGTTTGCTACAGGGTTAGGGTTAAGTGTTAGGTTTAGGGTTGAAGATTAGGATTAGGGTTAGGATTAAAGGTTAGCATGAGAGTTAACGCTTAGGGTTAAGGTTAAGAGTTAGGGTTTACGGTTAAGGTTAGGGTTAGTTTTAGGGTTAGAGTTATGTGCTATGGTTTGTGTTAGAGGTTAGGGTTAGGTTTACTGGTCACGGTTAGGGTTACGTTTAGGGAGTAGCATTAGGGTTAGGGTTAGGGTTAGGGTTAAGGGATAGGATTAGGGTTAAGTGTTGGACTTAGGGTTAGGGTTTAGTGTTAGGGTTAGCATTAAGGATTAGGGTTAGGGTCAGGGTTAAATGCTTGGGTGCAGGTAATGGGTAGGGTCAGGGTTAAGGTTCACGGATAGGGTTAGTGTTAAGGGTTACGGGTAGGTTCCGGGTTCAGTGTTAGTGTTAGCATTAGGGCTTAAGTTTAGGATTAGGCGGTAGGTTATATTTAGGGTTAGATCTAGGCGTTAGGGTAAGGGCTAGCGTTAGGGTTAAGAGATAGGGTTAGGTTTAATGCTTAGGATTAGGGTTAGGGTTTGGGGTTAAAGTAAGTGTTAGGGGTTAGGTTTAAGGATCCAAGGTGAGGGTTATTTTTAGCTGTAGTGTTAGGGTTAGGGATAAGGGATCCCATTAGCATTAAGGGTCTTCCTTACTGTAGGCTTAAGGGTTAGGCTTAGAGTTAAAGGTTAAGGTTAGGGTCAGTGTTAAGATTTAGGGTGAGGGTTAACGGTTAGGGTAAAGGATAAGCGTTAGGGTTAGGGATTAGTGATTAGGGTTTTTGGTTAGTGTTAGGGTTAGCGGTTAGGAGTTAGTGTTTTATGAAGGGGTATGTTTAGAATTAGGATTGGGGTTAGAGTTAGGGTGAGGTATAGGGGTTAGGTTTAGGGGTTAGTTTTAGGGTAAAAGGATAGGATTAGGGTTACGGGTTGGGCTTACGTTTAGGGTTAATGTTTACTGCTGGGGTTAGGGATAGGGTTCAGGGTTATCTTTAGGGGTTCTCGTTAGGGTTAAACGCTGAACACCTGCAAATAATTTTCAACGTAGTGGTTAATTGAAAAGCTCTGCGGCATACTTCTTGGAACAAGCCAGTTACCTGTTCCCACGCAAAGAGGAGTATATAGAACCATGGTGGATTTCCAGCTGATGAAGTAAAGGATTATTAAAGGAACGGGATTACCATGGGGATCATTGTCAATTCTCTGAAACAGAATCCGCCCTTTTCACCTGCCAAACACATGCCCACTTCTCCTCTCTGGGGATAATAAAAACTAACCAGCGAACTGACAGAGGGCCTGACCCCCCCCATCCACATCGACCACACACACAAAAAAAAACCCGTACCCTCCAGCCACTAATTATGATGCTAACTTGCAAAATTTCCCTGCATTTTAAAACAATGGAAAAATGGTGGTGGGATGATACTTAGAAGAATGGCTTCTTTTCAGTCTCCACTAACAAAAATAGGCAACACCAAGTCAGCTACTCCTCAGCATAGTTATGTCCGTCGCCGCCTTCTTGGGTTTCAGGAGGCACAAACAAACGTTATCACAATTATGGTGAAACGCTGAACACCTGCAAATAATTTTCAACGTAGTGGTTAATTGAAAAGCTCAGCGGCATACTTCTTGGAACAAGCCAGGTACCTGTGCCCATGCATAGAGGAGTATATAGAAACATGGTGGAATCCCAGCTCATGAAGTAAAGGATTCTTAAAGGAATGAGATGACCATGCGGATCCTGTTTAATTCTCTGAAACAGAATCCGCACTTTTCACCTGCCAAACAGATGCCCACTTCTCCTCTCTGGGGATAATAAAAACAAACCAGTGAATTGACAGATGGCCTGACCAACCCATCCACACTGACCCCACAAAAAAAAAAAAGTACCCTCCAGCTACTAATTATAATGATAACTTGCAAAATTTCCCTGCATTTTTAAACAATAGAAAAATGATGGTGGGATGATACTTAGAAGAATGGCTTCCAGTCAGTCTCCACTAACAAAAATAGGCAACACCAAGTAAGCTACGCCTCAACATACTTATGTCCGTGGCAGCCATATTGTGTTTCAGGAGACACATACAAACGTTATAAGAATTATGGTGAAACGCTGAAAACCTGCAAATAATTTTCAACGTACTGCTTAATTGAAAAGCTCTGCGGCTTACTTCTTGGAACAAGCCAGTTACCTGTGCCCACACATAGAGGAGTATATAGAACCATGGTGGATTCCCAGCTGATGAAGCAAAAGTTTCCTAAAGGAACGGGATGAGCATGCGGATCCTGTTTCATTCTCTGAAACAGAATCCGAACTTTTCACCTGCCCAACACATGCCACTTCTCCTCTCTGGGGATAATAAAAAATAACCAGCGAACTGACAGAGGGCCTGACCCCCCCATCCACATCGACCACACACAAAAATAAACCGTACCCTCCAGCTACTAATTATAATGCTAACTTGCAAAATTTCCCTGCGTTTTAAAACAATGGAAAAATGGTGGTGGGATGATACTTAGAAGGATGGCTTCTTGTCTGTCTCCACTAACAAAAATAGGCAACACCAAGTCAGCTACTCCTCAGCATAGTTATGTCCGTCGCAGCCTTCTTGGGTTTCAGGAGGCACATACAAACCTTATCAAAATTATGGTGAAACTCTGAAAACATGCAAATAATTTTCAACGTACTGGTTAATTTGAAAACTCTCCAGCATACTTCTTGGAACAAGCCAGGTACCTGTGCCCACGCATAGAGGAGTATATAGAAACATGGGGGAATCCCAGCTGATGAAGCAAAGGATTCTTAAAGGAATGAGATGACCTTGCGGATCCTGTTTAATTCTCTGAAACAGAATCCGCACTTTTCACCTGCCAAACACATGCCCACTACTATTCTCTGGGGATAATAAAAACAAACCAGCGATCTGACAGAGGGCCTGAACACCCATCCTGGCCGACCCCACAAAAAAAAAAAGTACCCTCCAACTACTAATTATAATGCCAATTTGCAAAATTTCCCTGCATTTTTAAACAATGGAGAAATGATGGTGGGATCATACTTACAAGAATGGCTTCTTGTCAGTCTCCACTGACAAAAATAGGCAACACCAAGTCAGCTACGCCTCAGCATAGTTATGTCCGTAGCAGCCATATTTGGTTTCAGTACGCACATACACACGTTATCACAATTATGGTGAAACGTTGAAAACCTGCAAAGGATTTTCAACATACTGGTTAATTGAAAAGCTCTGAGGCATCCTTCTTGGAACAAACCAGTTTCCTGTGCCCACGCATAGACAAGTATATAGAACCGTGGTGGCTTCCCAGCTCATGAAGCAAAGGATTCTTAAAGGAACGGGATTACCAGGCGGATCCTGTTTAATTCTCTGAAACAGATCCGCAGTTTTCACGTGCCATACTAATACCCACTTCTCCTCTCTGGGGATAATAAAAACAAACCAGCGAACTGACAGAGGGCCTGACCAACACATCCACACCGACCCCACAGGAAAAAAAAAAAAAAAACCACCGTAGCCTCCAGCTACTAATTATAATGCTAACTTGCAAAATTTTCCTGCATTTTTAAACAATGGAAAAATGATGGTGAGATGATACTTAGAAGAATGGATTCTTGTCAGTCTCCACTAACAAAAATAGGCAAAACCAAGTCAGCTAGGCCTCAGCATAGTTATGTCCGTCGCAGCCTTCTTGGGTTTCAGGAGGCACAAACAAACGTTATCACAATTATGGTGAAACGCTGAACACCTGCAAATAATTTTCAACGTAGTGGTTAATTGAAAAGCTCTGCGGCATACTTCTTGGAACAAGCCAGTTACCTGTTCCCACGCAAAGAGGAGTATATAGAACCATGGTGGATTTCCAGCTGATGAAGTAAACGATTATTAAAGGAACGGGATGACCATGGGGATCATCGTCAATTCTCTGAAACAGAATCCGCCCTTTTCACCTGCCAAACACATGCCCACTTCTCCTCTCTGGGGATAATAAAAACTAACCAGCGAACTGACAGAGGGCCTGACCCCCCCATCCACATCGACCACACACAAAAAAAAAAACCGTACCCTCCAGCTACTAATTATAATGCTAACTTGCAAAATTTCCCTGCATTTTAAAACAATGGAAAAATGGTGGTGGGATCATACTTAGAAGAATGGCTTCTTGTCTGTCTCCACAAACAGAAATAGGCAACACCAAGTCAGCTACTCCTCAGCATAGTTATTTCCGTCGCAGCCTTCTTGTGTTTCAGGAGGCACATACAAACCTTATCAAAATTATGGTGAAACGGTGAAAACCTGCAAATAATTTGCAACGTACAGGTTAATTTGAAAACTCTCCAGCATACTTCTTGGAACAAGCCAGGTACCTGTGCCCACGCATAGAGGAGTATATAGAAACATGGTGGAATCCCAGCTGATGAAGCAAAGGATATTTAAAGGAATGAGATGACCATGCGGATCCTGTTTAATTCTATGAAACAGAATCCGCACTTTTCACCTGCCAAGCACATGCCCACTACTCTTCTCTGGGGATAATAAAAACAAACCAGCGATCTGACAGATGGCCTGAACCCCTTCCTGACCGACCTCACAAAACAAAAAAGTACCCTCCAGCTACTAATTATAATGATAACTTGCAAAATTTCCCTGCATTTTTAAACAATGGAAAAATGATGGTGGGATGATACTTAGAAGAATGGCTTCTTGTCAGTATCGACTAACAAAAATAGGCAACACGAAGGCAGCTACGCCTCAGCATACTTATGTCCGTGGCAGCCATATTGGGTTTCAGGAGACACATAGAAACGTTATAAGAATTATGGTGAAACGCTGAAAACCTGCAAATAGTTCTCAACGTACTGCTTAATTGAAAAGCTCTGCAGCATACTTCTTGGAAGAAGCCAGTTACCTGTGCCCACACATAGAGGAGTATATAGAACCATGGTGGATTCCCAGCTGATGAAGCAAAAGTTTCCTAAAGGAACGGGATGAGCATGCGGATCCTGTTTCATTCTCTGAAACAGAATCCGCACTTTTCACCTGCCAAACACATGCCCACTTCTCCTCTCTGGGGATAATAAAAACTAACCAGCTAACTGACAGAGGGCCTGACCCCCCCCATCCACATCGACCACACACAAAAAAAAACAGTACCCTCCAGCCACTAATTATAATGCTAACTTGCAAAATTTCCCTGCATTTTAAAACAATGGAAAAATGGTGGTGGGATGATACTTAGAAGAATGGATTCTTGTCTGTCTCCACTAACAAAAATAGGCAACACCTAGTCAGCTACTCCTCAGCATAGTTATGTCCGTCGCAGCCTTCTTGGATTTCAGGAGGCACATACAAACGTTATCAAAATTATGGGGAAACACTGAACACCTGCAAATAATTTTCAATGTAGTGGTTAATTGAAAAGCTCTGCGGCATACTTCTCGGAACAAGGCAGGTACCTGTGCCCACACATAAAGGAGTATATAGAAACATGGTGGAATCCCAGCTGATGAAGCAAAGGATTCTTAAAGGAATGAGATGACCATGCGGATCCTCTTTAATTCTCTGAAACAGAATCCGGAATTTTCACCTGCCAAACACATGCCCACTACTCTTCTCTGGGGATAATAAAAACAAACCAGCGATCTGACAGAGGGCCTGAACACCCATCCTGACCGACCCCACAAAAAAAAAAGTACCCTCCAGCTACTAATTATAATGCCAATTTGCAAAATTTCCCTGCATTTTTAAACAATGGAGAAATGATGGCGGGATGATACTTAGAAGAATGGCTTCTGGTCAGTCTCCACTGACAAAAATAGTCAACACCAAGTCAGCTACGCCTCAGCATAGTTATGTCCGTAGCAGCCATATTTGGTTTCAGTAGGCACATACACACGTTATCACAATTATGGTGAAACGCTGAAAACCTGCAAAGGATTTTCAACATACTGGTTAATTGAAAAGCTCTGAGGCATACTTCTTGGAACAAGCCAGTTACCTGTTCCCACGCAAAGAGGAGTATATAGAACCATGGTGGAATTCGAGCTGATGAAGTAAAGGATTATTAAAGGAACGGGATGACCATGGGGATCATCGTTAATTCTCTGAAACAGAATCCGCCCTTTTCCCCTGCCAAACACATGCCCACTTCTCCTCTCTGGGGATAATAAAAACTAACCAGCGAACTGACAGAGGGCCTGACCCCCCCATCCACATTGACCACACAAAAAAAAAAAAACCGTACCCTCCAGCTACTAATTATAATGCTAACTTGCAAAATTTCCCTGCATTTTAAAACAATGGAAAAATGGTGGTGGGATGATACTTAGAAGAATGGCTTCTTGTCTGTCTCCACTAACAAAAATAGGCAACACCAAGTGAGCTACTCCTCAGCATAGTTATGTCCGTCGCAGCCTTCTTGGGTTTCAGGAGGCACATACAAACCTTATCAAAATTATGGTGAAATGCTGAAAACCTGCAAATAATTTTCACCGTACTGGTTAATTTGAAAACTCTCCAGCATACTTCTTGGAACAAGCCAGGGACCTGTGCCCACGCATGGAGGAGTATGTAGAAACATGGTGGAATCCCAGCTGATGAAGCAAAGGATTCTTAAAGGAATGAGATGACCATGCGGATCCTGTTTAATTCTCTGAAACAGAATCCGCACTTTTCACCTGCCAAACACATGCCCACTACTATTCTCTGGGGATAATAAAAACAAACCAGCGATCTGACAGAGGGCCTGAACACCCATCCTGACCAACCCCACAAAACAAAAAAGTACCCTCCAGCTACTAATTATAATGCCAATTTGCAAAATTTCCCTGCATTTTTAAACAATGGAGAAATGATGGTGGGATGATACTTAGAAGAATGGCTACTTGTCAGTCTCCACTGACAAAAATAGGCAACACCAAGTCAGCTACGCCTCAGCATAGTTATGTCCGTAGCAGCCATATTTGGTTTCAGTAGGCACATACACACGTTATCACAATTATGGTGAAACGCTGAAAACCTGCAAAGGATTTTCAACATACTGGTTAATTGAAAATCTCTGAGGCATACTTCTTGGAACAAGCCAGTTTCCTGTGCCCTCGCATAGAGAAGTATATAGAACCATGGTGGATTCCCAGCTCATGAAGCAAAGGAGTATTAAAGGAACGGGATTACCATGCGGATCCTGTTTAATTCTCTGAAACAGATCCGCAGTTTTCACCTGCCATACTAATACACACTTCTCCTCTCTGGGGATAATAAAAACAAACCAGCGAACTGACAGAGGGCCTGACCAACATATCCACACCGACCCCAAGGAAAAAAAAAAAAAAACACCGTAGCCTCCAGCTACTAATTATAATGCTAACTTGAAAAATTTTCCTGCATTTTTAAACAATGGAAAAATGATGGTGAGATGACACTTAGAAGAATGGATTCTTGTCAGTCTCCACTAACAAAAATAGGCAAAACGAAGTCAGCTACGCCTCATCATAGTTATGTTCTTGGCAGCCATCTTGGGTGTCAGGAGGGACAAACAAAGGTTCTCACAATTATGGTGAAACGCTGAACACCTGCAAATAATATTTAACGTAGTGGTTAATTGAAAAGCTCTGCGGCATACTTCTTGGAACAAGGCAGTTACCTGTTCCCACGCAAAGAGGAGTATATAGAACCATGGTGGATTTCCAGGTGATGAAGTAAAGGATTATTAAAGGAACGGGATGACCATGGGGATCATCGTTAATTCTCTGAAACAGAATCCGCCCTTTTCACCTGCCAAACACATGCCCACTTCTCCTCTCTGGGGATTATAAAAACTAACCAGTGAACTGACAGAGGGACTGACCCCCCCATCCACATCGACCACACAAAAAAAAACCGTACCCTCCAGCTACTAATTATAATGCTAACTTGCAAAATTTCCCTGCATTTTAAAACAATGGAAAAATGGTGGTGGGATGATACTTAGAAGAATGGCTTCTTGTCTGTCTCCACTAACAAAAATAGGCAACACCAAGTCAGCTACTCCTCAGCATAGTTATTTCCGTCGCAGCCTTCTTGGGTTTCAGGAGGCACATACAAGCGTTATCAAAATTATGGTGAAACGCTGAAAACCTGCAAATAATTTTCAACGTACAGGTTAATTTGAAAACTCTCCAGCATACTTCTTGGAACAAGCCAGGTACCTGTGCCCACGCATAGAGGAGTATATAGAAACATGGTGGAATCCCAGCTGATGAAGCAAAGGATTCTTAAAGGAATGAGATGACCATGCGGAACCTGTTTAATTCTCTGAAACAGAATCCGCACTTTTCACCTGCCAAACACATGCCCACTACTATTCTCTGGGGATAATAAAAACAAACCAGCGATCTGATAGAGGGCCTGAACACCCATCCTGACCGACCCCAAAAAAAAAAAGTACCCTCCAGGAACTAATTAAAATGCCAAATTGCAAAATTTCCCTGCATTTTTAAACAATGGAGAAATGATGGTGGGATGATACTTAGAAAAATGGCTTCTTGTCAGTCTCCACTGACAAAAATAGGCAACACCAAGTCAGCTACGCCTCGACATAGTTACGTCCGTAGCAGCCATATTTGGTTTCAGCAGGCACATACACACGTTATCATACTTATGGTGAAACACTGAACCTGCAAAGGATTTTCAACATACTGGTTAATTGAAAAGCTCTGAGGCATAGTTCTTGGAACAAGCTAGTTTCCTGTGTCCACGCATAGAGAAGTATATAGAACCATGGTGGATTCCCAGCTCATGAAGCAAAGGATTCTTTTTTTTTTTTTTTTTTTTTTTTTTTTTTTTTGTTGAGACAGAGTCTCACTTTGTTGCCCAGGCTAGAGTGAGTGCCGTGGCATCAGCTTAGCTCACAGCAACCTCAGACTCCTCGGCTTAAGCGATCCTCCTGTCTCAGCCTCCCGAGTAGCCTGGACTACAGGCATGCGCCACTATGCCCGGCTAATTTTTTCTATATAGATTTTTAGTTGTCCATATAATGTCTTTCTATTTTTAGTAGAGACGGGGTCTCGCTCAGGCTGGTCTCGAACTCCTGACCTTGAGCAATCCACCCGCCTCGGCCTCCCAGAGTGCTAGAATTACAGGCGTGAGCCACCGCGCCCGGCCTGAAGCAAAGGATTCTTAAAAGAACGGGATTACCATGCGGATCCTGTTTAATTCTCTGAAACAGATCCGCAGTTTTCACCTGCCATACTAGTACCCACTTCTCCTCTCTGGGGATAATAAAAACAAACCAGAGAACTGACAGAGTGCCTGACCAACACATCCACACTGAACCCACGGGGAAAAAAAAAAAAAACACCGTAGCCTCCAGCTACTAATTATAATGCTAACTTGCAAAATTTTCCTGCATTTTTAAACAATGGAAAAATGATGGTGAGATGATACTTAGAAGAATGGATTCTTGTCAGTCTCCACTAACAAAAATAGGCAAAACCAAGTCAGCTACTCCTCAGCATAGTTATGTCCGTCGCAGCCTTCTTGGGTTTCAGGAGGCACAAACAAACGTTATCACAATTATGGTGAAACGCTGAACACCTGCAAATAATTTTCACCGTAGTGGTTAATTGAAAAGCTCTGTGGCATAATTCTTGGAACAAGCCAGTTACCGGTTCCCACGCAAAGAGGAGTATATAGAACCATGGTGGATTTCCAGCTGATGAAGTAAAGGATTATTAAAGGAACGGGATGACCATGGGGATCATCGTTAATTCTCTGAAACAGAATCCGCCCTTTTCACCTGCCGAACGCATGCCCACTTCTCCTCTCTGGGGATAATAAAAACTAACCAGAGAACTGACAGAGGGCCTGACCACCCCATCCACATCGACCACACACAAAAAAAAACCGTACCCTCCAGCTACTAATTATAATGCTAACTTGCAAAATTTCCCTGCATTTTAAAACAATGGAAAAATGGTGGTGGGATCATACTTAGAAGAATGGCTTCTTTTCTGTCTCCACTAACAAAAATAGGCAACACCAAGTCAGCTACTCCTCAGCATAGTTATGTCCGGCGCAGCCTTCTTGGGTTTCAGGAGGCACATACAAACCTTATCAAAATTATGGTGAAACGCTGAAAATCTGCAAATAATTTTGAACGTACTGGTTAATTTGAAAACTCTCCAGCATACTTCTTGGAACAAGCCAGGTACCTGTGCCCACGCATAGAGGAGTATATAGAAACATGGTGGAATCCCAGCTGATGAAGCAAAGGATTCTAAAAGGAATGAGATGACCATGCGGATCCTGTTTAATTCTCTGAAACAGAATCCGCACTTTTCACCTGCCAAACACATGCCCACTACTCTTCTCTGGGGATAATAAAAACAAACCAGCGATCTGACAGAGGGCCTGAACACCCATCCTGACCGACCCCACAAAAAAAAAGTACCCTCCAGCTACTAATTATAATGCCAATTTGCAAAATTTCCCTGCATTTTTAAACAATGCAGAAATTTTGGTCGGATGATACTTAGAAGAATGGCTTCTTGTCAGTCTCCACTGACAAAAATAGGCAACACCAAGTAAGCGATGCCTCAGCATAGTTATGTCCGTAGCAGCCATATTTGGTTTCAGTAGGCACATACGTTATCACAATTATGGTGAAACGCTGAAAACCTGCAAAGGATTTTCAACATACTGGTTAATTGAAAAGCTCTGAGGCATAGTTCTTGGAACAAGCCAGTTTCCTGTGCCCACTCATAGAGAAGTATATAGAACCATGGTGGATTCCCAGCTCAAGAAGCAAAGGATTCTTAAAGGAACGGGATTACCATGCAGATCCTGTTTAATTCTCTGAAACAGATCCGCAGTTTTCACCTGCCATACTAATACCCACTTCTCCTCTCTGGGGATAATAAAAACAAACCAGCAAACTGACAGAGGGCCTGACCAATCCATCCACACTGAACCCACAAAAAACAAAAAAGTACCCCCCAGCTACTAATTATAATGATAACTTGCAAAATTTCCCTGCATTTTTAAACAATGGAAAAATGATGGTGGGATGATACTTAGAAGAATGGCTTTTTGTCAGTCTCCACTAACAAAAATAGGCAACAGGAAGTCAGCTACGCCTCAGCATACTTATGTTCGTGGCAGCCATATTGGGTTTCAGGAGACACATACAAACGTTATAAGAATTATAGTGAAACGCTGAAAACCTGCAAATAATTTTCAACGTACTTCTTAATTGAAAAGCTCTGCGGCATACTTCTTGGAACAAGCCAGTTACCTGTGCCCAAACATAGAGGAGTATATAGAACCATGGTGGATTCCCAGCTGATGAAGCAAAAATTTCCTAAAGGAACAGGATGAGCATGCGGATCCTGTTTCATTCTCTGAAACAGAATCCGAACTTTTCACCTGCCAAACACATGCCCACTTCTCCTCTCTGGGGATAATAAAAACTAACCAGCGAACTGACAGAGGGCCTGACCCCCCCATCCACATCGACCACACACAAAAAGAAAAACGTACCCTCCAGCTACTAATTATAATGCTAACTTGCAAAATTTTCCTGCATTTTAAACAATGGAAAAATGGTGGTGGGATAATACTTAGAAGAATGGATTCTTGTCAGTCTCCACTAACAAAAATAGGCAACACCAAGTCAGCTACTCCTAAGCATAGCTACGTCCATCGCAGCCTTCTTGGGTTTCAGGAGGAACAAACACACGTTATCACAATTATGGTGAAACGCTGAACACCTGCAAATAATTTTCAACGTACTGGTTAATTTAAGAGCTCTGTGGCATACTTCTTGGAACAAGGCAGTTACCTGTTCCCACGCAAAGAGGAGTATATAGAACCATGGTGGATTTCCAGCTGATGAAGTAAAGGATTATTAAAGGAACGGGATGACCATGGGGATCATCGTTAATTCTCTGAAACAGAATCCGCCCTTTTCACCTGCCAAACACATGCCCACTTCTCCTCTCTGGGGATAATAAAAACTAACCAGAGAACTGACAGAGGGCCTGACCCCCCCCATCCACATCGACCACACACACACAAAAAAAAAACCGTACCCTCCAGCTACTAATTATAATGCTAACTTGCAAAATTTCCCTGCATTTTAAAACAATGGAAAAATGGTGGTGGGATCATACTTAGAAGAATGGCTTCTTGTCTGTCTCCACTAACAAAAATAGGCAACACCAAGTCAGCTACTCCTCAGCATAGTTATGTCCGTCGCAGCCTTCTTGGGTTTCAGGAGGGACATACAAACGTTATCAAAATTATGGTGAAACGCTGAAAACCTGCAAATAATTTTCAACGTACTGGTTAATTTGAAAACTCTCCAGCATAATTCTTGGAACAAGCTAGGTACCTGTGCCCACGCATAGAGGAGTATATAGAAACATGGTGGAATCCCAGCTGATGAAGCAAAGGATTCTTAAAGGAATGAGATGACCATGCGGATCCTGTTTAATTCTCTGAAACAGAATCCGCACTTTTCACCTGCCAAACACATGCCCACTACTCTTCTCTGGGGATAATAAAAACAAACCAGCGATCTGACAGATGGCCTGAACCCCTTCCTGACCGACCTCACAAAACAAAAAAGTACCCTCCAGCTACTAATTATAATGCTAACTTGCAAAATTTCCCTGCATTTTAAAACAATGGAAAACTGGTGGTGGGATGATACTTAGAAGAATCTCTTCTTGGCAGTCTCCACTAACAAAAATAGGCAACACCAAGTCAGCTACTCCTCAGCATACTTATGTCCGTAGCAGCCTTCTTGGGTTTCAGGAGGTACAAACAAACGTTATCACAATTATGGTGAAACGCTGAACACCTCCAAATAATTTTCAACGTAGTGGTTAATGGAAAAGCTCCGCGGAATACTTCTTGGAACAAGCCAGTTTCCTGTTCCCACGCAAAGAGGAGTATATAGAACCATGGTGGATTTCCAGCTGATGAAGTAAAGGATTATTAAAGGAACGGGATGACCATAGGGATCATCGTTAATTCTCTGAAACAGAATCCGTCCTTTTAACCTGCCAAACACATGCCCACTTCTCCTCTCTGGGGTTAATAAAAACTAACCAGTGAACTGACAGAGGGCCTGACCCCCACCATCCACATCGACCGCACAAAAAATAAAACCGTACCCTCCAGCTTCTAATTATAATGCTAACTTTCAAAATTTCCCTGCATTTTAAAACAATGGAAAAATGGTGGTGGGATGATACTTAGAAGAATTGCTTGTGGACAGTCTCCACTAACAAAAATAGGCAACACCAAGTCAGCTACGCCTCAGCATAGTTATGTCCGTCGCAGCCTTCTTGGATTTCAGGAGGCACAAACACACGTTATCACAATTATGGTGAAACGCTGAACACCTGCAAATAATTTTCAACGTACTGGTTAATTTAAGAGCTCTGCGGCATACTTCTTGGAACAAGCCAGTTACCTGTTCCCACGCAAAGAGGAGTATATAGAACTATGGTGGATTTCCAGCTGATGAAGTAAAGGATTATTAAAGGAACGGGATGACCATGGGGACCTTCGTTATTTCTCTGAAACAGAATCCGCCCTTTTCACCTGCCAAACACATGCCCACTTCTCCTCTCTGGGGATTATAAAAACAAACCAGTGAAATGACAGATGTCCTGACCAACCCATCCACACTGACCCCACAAAAAAAAAAAAAAGTACCCTCCAGCTACTAATTATAATGATAACTTGCAAAATTTCCCTGCATTTTTAAACAATGGAAAAATGATGGTGGGATGATACTTAGAAGAATGGCTTCTTGTCAGTATCCACTAACAAAAATAGGCAACACGAAGGCAGCTACGCCTCAGCATACTTATGTCCGTGGCAGCCATATTGGGTTTCAGGAGACACATAGAAACGTTATAAGAATTATGGTGAAACGCTGAAAACCTGCAAATAGTTCTCAACGTACTGCTTAATTGAAAAGCTCTGCGGCATACTTCTTGGAAGAAGCCAGTTACCTGTGCCCACACATAGAGGAGTATATAGAACCATGGTGGATTCCCAGCTGATGAAGCAAAAGTTTCCTAAAGGAACGGGATGAGCATGCGGATCCTGTTTCATTCTCTGAAACAGAATCCGCACTTTTCACCTGCCAAACACATGCCCACTTCTCCTCTCTGGGGATAATAAAAACTAACCAGCTAACTGACAGAGGGCCTGACCCCCCCCCATCCACATAGACCACACACAAAAAAAAACCGTACCCTCCAGCCACTAATTATAATGCTAACTTGCAAAATTTCCCTGCCTTTTAAAACAATGGAAAAATGGTGGTGGGATGATACTTAGAAGAATGGATTCTTGTCTGTCTCCACTAACAAAAATAGGCAACACCAAGTCAGCTACGCCTCAGCATAGTTATGTCCATAGCAGCCATATTTGGTTTCAGTAAGCACATACACACGTTATCACAATTATGGTGAAACGCTGAAAACCTGCAAAGGATTTTCAACATACTGGTTAATTGAAAATCTCTGCGGCATACTTCTTGGAACAAGCCAGTTTCCTGTGCCCTCGCATAGAGGAGTATATAGAACCATGGTGGATTTCCAGCTGATGAAGTAAAGGATTATTAAAGGAACGGGATGACCATGGGGATCATCGTTAATTCTCTGAAACAGAATCCGCCCTTTTCACCTGCCAAACACATGCCCACTTCTCCTCTCTGGGGATAATAAAAACTAACCAGCGAATTGACAGAGGGACTGACCCCCCCATCCACATCGACCACACAAAAAAAAACCGTACCCTCCAGCTACTAATTATAATGCTAACTTGCAAAATTTCCCTGCATTTTAAAACAATGGAAAAATGGTGGTGGGATGATACTTAGAAGAATGGCTTCTTGTCTGTCTCCACTAACAAAAATAGGCAACACCAAGTCAGCTACTCCTCAGCATAGTTATTTCCGTCGCAGCCTTTTTGGGTTTCAGGAGGCACATACAAACGTTATCAAAATTATGGTGAAACGCTGAAAATCTGCAAATAATTTTCAACGTACAGGTTAATTTGAAAACTCTCCAGCATACTTCTTGGAACAAGCCAGGTACCTGTGCCCACTCATAGAGGAGTATATAGAAACATGGTGGAATCCCAGCTGATGAAGCAAAGGATTCTTAAAGGAATGAGATGACCATGCGGAACCTGTTTAATTCTCTGAAACAGAATCCGCACTTTTCACCTGCCAAACACATGCCCACTGCTATTCTCTGGGGATAATAAAAACAAACCAGCGATCTGATAGAGGGCCTGAACACCCATCCTGACCGACCCCACAAAAAAAAAAGTACCCTCCAGGAACTAATTAAAATGCCAAATTGCAAAATTTCCCTGCATTTTTAAACAATGGAGAAATGATGGTGGGATGATACTTAGAAAAATGGCTTCTTGTCAGTCTCCACTGACAAAAATAGGCAACACCAAGTCAGCTACGCCTCGGCATAGTTACGTCCGTAGCAGCCATATTTGGTTTCAGCAGGCACATACACACGTTATCATACTTATGGTGAAACACTGAACCTGCAAAGGATTTTCAACATACTGTTTCATTGAAAAGCTCTGAGGCATAGTTCTTGGAACAAGCTAGTTTCCTGTGTCCACGCATAGAGAAGTATATAGAACCATGGTGGATTCCCAGCTCATGAAGCAAAGGATTCTTAAAAGAACGGGATTACCATGCGGATCCTGTTTAATTCTCTGAAACAGATCCGCAGTTTTCACCTGCCATACTAGTACCCACTTCTCCTCTCTGGGGATAATAAAAACAAACCAGAGAACTGACAGAGTGCCTGACCAACACATCCACACTGAACCCACGGGGAAAAAAAAAAAAAACACCGTAGCCTCCAGCTACTAATTATAATGCTAACTTGCAAAATTTTCCTGCATTTTTAAACAATGGAAAAATGATGGTGAGATGATACTTAGAAGAATGGATTCTTGTCAGTCTCCACTAACAAAAATAGGCAAAACCAAGTCAGCTACTCCTCAGCATAGTTATGTCCGTCGCAGCCTTCTTGGGTTTCAGGAGGCACAAACAAACGTTATCACAATTATGGTGAAACGCTGAAAACCTGCAAATAATTTTCACCGTAGTGGTTAATTGAAAAGCTCTGTGGCATACTTCTTGGAACAAGCCAGTTACCGGTTCCCACGCAAAGAGGAGTATATAGAACCATGGTGGATTTGCAGCTGATGAAGTAAAGGATTATTAAAGGAACGGGATGACCATGGGGATCATCGTTAATTCTCTGAAACAGAATCCGCCCTTTTCACCTGCCGAACACATGCCCACTTCTCCTCTCTGGGGATAATAAAAACTAACCAGAGAACTGACAGAGGGCCTGACCACCCCATCCACATCGACCAAACACAAAAAAAAACCGTACCCTCCAGCTACTAATTATAATGCTAACTTGCAAAATTTCCCTGCATTTTAAAACAATGGAAAAATGGTGGTGGGATCATACTTAGAAGAATGGCTTCTTTTCTGTCTCCACTAACAAAAATAGGCAACACCAAGTCAGCTACTCCTCAGCATAGTTATGTCCGTCGCAGCCTTCTTGGGTTTCAGGAGGCACATACAAACGTTATCAAAATTATGGTGAAACGCTGAAAATCTGCAAATAATTTTGAACGTACTGGTTAATTTGAAAACTCTCCAGCATACTTCTTGGAACAAGCCAGGTACCTGTGCCCACGCATAGAGGAGTATATAGAAACATGGTGGAATCCCAGCTGATGAAGCAAAGGATTCTAAAAGGAATGAGATGACCATGCGGATGCTGTTTAATTCTCTGAAACAGAATCCGCACTTTTCACCTGCCAAACACATGCCCACTACTCTTCTCTGGGGATAATAAAAACAAACCAGCGATCTCACAGAGGGCCTGAACACCCATCCTGACCGACCCCACAAAACAAAAAAGTACCCTCCAGCTACCAATTATAATGCCAATTTGCAAAATTTCCCTGCATTTTTAAACAATGGAGAAATGATGGTGGGATGATACTTAGAAGAATGGCTTCCTGTCAGTCTCCACTGACAAAAATAGGCAACACCAAGTCAGCTACGCCTCAGCATAGTTACGTCCATAGCAGCCATATTTGGTTTCAGTAGGCACATACACACGTTATCACAATTATGGTGAAACGCTGAAAACCTGCAAAGGATTGTCAACATACTGGTTAATTGAAAAGGTCTGAGGCATACTTCTTGGAACTAGCCAGTTTCCTGTGCCCACGCATAGACAAGTATATAGAACCATGGTGGATTCCCAGCTCATGAAGCAAAGGATTCTTAAAGGAACGGGATTACCATGCGGATCCTGTATAATTCTCTGAAACAGATCCGCAGTTTTCACCTGCCATACTAATACCCACTTCTCCTCTCTGGGGATAATAAAAACCAACCGGGGAACTGACAGAGGGCCTGACCAACACATCCACACCGACCCCACAGGAAAAAAAAAAAACAAAAAAACACCGTAGCCTCCAGCTACTAATTATAATGCTAACTTGCAAAATTTCCCTGCATTTTAAAACAATGGAATAATGGTGGTGGGATGATACTTAGAAGAATGGATTCTTGTCAGTCTCCACTAACAAAAATATGCAAAACCAAGTCAGCTACGACTCAGCATAGTTATGTCCGTCACAGCCTTCTTGGGTTTCAGGAGGCACAAACAAACCTTATCACAATTATGGTGAAACGCTGAACACCTGCAAATAATTTTCAACGTACTGGTTAATTGAAAAGCTCTGCGGCATTCTTCTTGGAACAAGCCAGTTACCTGTTCCCACGCAAAGAGGAGTATATAGAACCATGGTGGATTTGCAGCTGATGAAGTAAAGGATTATTAAAGGAACGGGATGACCATGGGGATCATCGTTAATTCTCTGAAACAGAATCCGCCCTTTTCACCTGCCAAACACATGCCCACTTCTCCTCTCTGGGGATAATAAAAACTAACCAGCGAACTGACAGAGGGCCTGACCCCCACCATCCACATCGACCACACAAAAAAAAAAAACCGTACCCTCCAGCTACTAATTATAATCCTAACTTGCAAAATTTCCCTGCATTTTAAAATAATGGAAAAATATGGTGGGATGATACTTAGAAGAATGGCTTCTTGTCAGTCTCCACTAACAAAAATAGGCAACACCAAGTCAGCTACTCCTCAGCATAGTTATGTCCGTCGCAGCCTTCTTGGGTTTCAGGAGGCACAAACAAAGGTTCTCACAATTATGGTGAAACGCTGAACACCTGCAAATAATTTTCAACATAGTGGTTAAATGAAAAGCTCTGAGGCATACTTCTTGGAACTAGCCAGTTTCCTGTGCCCACGCATAGACAAGTATATAGAACCATGGTGGATTCCCAGCTCATGAAGCAAAGGATTCTTAAAGGAACGGGATTACCATGCGGATCCTGTTTAATTCTCTGAAACAGATCCGCAGTTTTCACCTGCCATACTAATACCCACTTCTCCTCTCTGGGGATAATAAAAACCAACCGGAGAACTGACAGAGGGCATGACCAACACATCCACACCGACACCACAGGAAAAAAAAAAAAAAAACACCGTACCCTCCAGCTACTAATTACAATGCTAACTTGCAAAATTTCCCTGCATTTTAAAACAATGGAAAAATGGTGGTGGGATGATACTTAGAAGAATGGCTTCTTGTCAGTCTCCACTAACAAAAATAGGCAACACCAAGTCAGCTACTCCTCAGCATAGTTATGTCCGTCGCAGCCTTCTTGGGTTTCAGGAGGCACAAACAAAGGTTCTCACAATTATGGTGAAACGCTGAACACCTGCAAATAATTTTCAACGTAGTGGTTAATTGAAAAGCTCTGCGGCATACTTCTTGGAACAAGGCAGTTACCTGTTCCCACGCAAAGAGGAGTATAGAGAACCATGGTGGATTTCCAGCTGATGAAGTAAAGGATTATTAAAGGAACAGGATGACCATGGGGATCATCGTTAATTCTCTGAAACAGAATCCGCCCTTTTCTCCTGCCAAACACATGCCCACTTCTCCTCTGTGGGAATAATAAAAACTAACCAGCGAACTGACAGAGGGCCTGACCCCCCCCATCCACATCGACCACACACACAAAAAAAAACCGTACCCTCCAGCTACTAATTATGATGCTAACTTGCAAAATTTCCCTGCATTTTAAAACAATGGAAAAATGGTGGTGGGATGATACTTAGAAGAATGGCTTCTTGTCAGTCTCCACTAACAAAAATAGGCAACACCAAGTCAGCTACTCCTCAGCATAGTTATGTCCGTCGGAGCCTTCTTGGGTTTCAGGAGGCACAAACAAAGGTTCTCACAATTATGGTGAAACGCTGAACACCTGCAAATAATTTTCAACATAGTGGTTAATTGAAAAGCTCTGAGGCATACTTCTTGGAACTAGCCAGTTTCCTGTGCCCACGGATAGACAAGTATATAGAACCATGGTGGATTCCCAGCTCATGAAGCAAAGGATTCTTAAAGGAACGGGATTACCATGCGGATCCTGTTTAATTCTCTGATACAGATCCGCAGTTTTCACCTGCCATACTAATACCCACTTCTCCTCTCTGGGGATAATAAAAACCAACCGGAGAACTGACAGAGGGCATGACCAACACATCCAAACCGACCCCACAGGGAAAAAAAAAAAAAAACACCGTAGCCTCACGCTACTAATTATAATGCTAACTTGCAAAATTTCCCTGCATTTTAAAACAATGGAAAAATGGTTGTGGGATGATACTTAGAAGAATGGCTTCTTGTCAGTCTCCACTAACAAAAATAGGCAACACCAAGTCAGCTACTCCTCAGCATAGTTATGTCCGTCGCAGCCTTCTTGGGTTTCAGGAAGGACATACAAACGTTATCAAAATTATGGTGAAACGCTGAAAACCTGCAAATAATTTTCAACGTACTGGTTAATTTGAAAACTCTCCAGCATAATTCTTGGAACAAGCCAGGTACCTGTGCCCACGCACAGAGGAGTATATAGAAACATGGTGGAATCCCAGCTGATGAAGAAAAGGATTCTTAAAGGAATGAGATGACCATGCGGATCCTGTTTAATTCTCTGAAATAGAATCCGCACTTTTCACCTTCCAAACACATGCCCACAACTCTTCTCTGTGGATAATAAAAACAAACCAGCGATCTGACAGAGGGCCTGAACACCCATCCTGACCGACCCCACAAAACAAAAAAGTACCCTCCAGCTACTAATTATAATGCCAATTTGCAAAATTTCCCTGCATTTTTAAACAATGGAGAAATGATGGTGGGATGATACTTAGAAGAATGGCTTCTTGTCAGTCTCCACTGACAAAAATAGGCAACACCAAGTCAGCTACGCCTCAGCATACTTATGTCCGTAGCAGCCATATTTGGTTTCAGTAGGCACATACACACGTTATCACAATTATGGTGAAACGCTGAAAACCTGCAAAGGATTGTCAACATACTGGTTAATTGAAAAGGTCTGAGGCATACTTCTTGGAACTAGCCAGTTTCCTGTGCCCACGCATAGACAAGTATATAGAACCATGGTGGATTCCCAGCTCATGAAGCAAAGGATTCTTAAAGGAACGGGATTACCATGCGGATCCTGTTTAATTCTCTGAAACAGATCCGCAGTTTTCACCTGCCATACTAATACACACTTCTCCTCTCTGGGGATAATAAAAACCAACCGGGGAACTGACAGAGGGCCTGACCAACACATCCACACCGACCCCACAGGAAAAAAAAAAAAAAAACACCGTAGCCTCCAGCTACTAATTATAATGCTAACTTGCAAAATTTCCCTGCATTTTAAAACAATGGAAAAATGGTGGTGGGATGATACTTAGAAGAATGGCTTCTTGTCAGTCTCCACTAACAAAAATAGGCAACACCAAGTCAGCTACTCCGCAGCATAGCTATGTCCATCGCAGCCTTCTTGGGTTTCAGGAGGCACAAACAAACGTTATCACAATTATGGTGAAACGCTGAACACCTGCAAATAATTTTCAACGTACTGGTTAATTGAAAATCTCTGCGGCATACTTCTTGGAACTAGCCAGTTACCTGTTCCCACGCAAAGAGGAGTATATAGAACCATGGTGGATTTCCAGCTGATGAAGTAAAGGATTATTAAAGGAACGGGATGACCATGGGGATCATCGTTAATTCTCTGAAACAGAATCCGCCCTTTTCACCTGCCAAACACATGCCCACTTCTCCTCTCTGGGGATAATAAAAACTAACCAGCGAACTGACAGAGGGCGTCACTCCCCCCATCCACATCGACCACACACACAAAAAAAAACCGTACCCTCCAGCTACTAATTATACTGCTAACTTGCAAAATTTCCCTGCATTTTAAAACAATGGAAAAATGGTGGTGGGATCATACTTAGAAGAATGGCTTCTTGTCTGTCTCCACTAACAAAAATAGGCAACACCAAGTCAGCTACTCCTCAGCATAGTTATGTCCGTCGCAGCCTTCTTGGGTTTCAGGAAGGACATACAAACGTTATCAAAATTATGGTGAAACGCTGAAAACCTGCAAATAATTTTCAACGTACTTGTTAATTTGAAAACTCTGAAGCATAATTCTTGGAACAAGCCAGGTACCTGTGCCCACGCATAGAGGAGTATATAGAAACATGGTGGAATCCCAGCTGATGAAGCAAAGGATTCTTAAAGGAATGAGATGACCATGCGGATCCTGTTTAATTCTCTGAAACAGAATCCGCACTTTTCACCTGCCAAACACATGTCCACTACTCTTCTCTGGGGAAAATAAAAACTAACCAGCGATCTGACAGAGGGCCTGATCCCGACCATCCACATCGACCACACACACAAAAAAAACCGTACCCTCCAGCTACTAATTATAATGGTAACTTGCAAAATTTCCCTGCATTTTAAAACAATGGAAAAATGGTGGTGGGATGATACTTAGAAGAATGGCTTCTCCTCAGTCTCCACTAACAAAAATAGGCAACACCAAGTCAGCTACTCCTCAGCATAGTTATGTCTGTCGCAGCCTCTTGGGTTTCAGGAGGCACAAACAAAGGTTCTCACAATTATGGTGAAACGCTGAAAACCTGCAAAGGATTTTCAACATACTGGTTAATTGAAAAGCTCTGAGGCATAGTTCTTGGAACAAGCCAGTTACCTGTTCCCACGCAAAGAGGAGTAGAGAGAACCATGGTGGATTTCCAGCTGATGAAGTAAAGGATTATTAAAGGAACGGGATGACCATGGGGATCATCTTTAATCCTCTGAAACAGAATCGGCCCTTTTCACCTGCCAAACACATGCCGACTTCTCCTCTCTGGGGATAATAAAAACTAACCAGCGAACTGACAGAGGGCCTGACCCCCCCATCCACATCGACCACACACAAAAAAAAAAATAACCGTACCCTCCAGCTACTAATTATAATGCTAACTTGCAAAATTTCCCTGCATTTTAAAACAATGGAAAAATGGTGTGGGATGATACTTAGAAGAATGGCTTCTTGTCAGTCTCCACTAACAAAAATAGGCAACACCAAGTCAGCTACTCCTCAGCATAGTTATGTCCGTCGCAGCCTTCTTGGGTTTCAGGAGGGATATACAAACGTTATCAAAATTATGGTGAAACGCTGAACACCTGCAAATAATTTTCAACGTACTGGTTAATTTGAGAACTCTCCAGCATAATTCTTGGAACAAGCCAGGTACCTGTGCCCACGCATAGAGGAGTATATAGAAGCATGGTGGAATCCCAGCTGATGAAGCAAAGGATTCTTAAAGGAATGAGATGACCATGCGGATCCTGTTTAATTCTCTGAAACAGAATCCGAACTTTTCACTTGCCAAACACATGCCCACTACTCTTCTCTGGGGATAATAAAAACAAACCAGCGATCTGACAGAGGGCCTGAACACCCATCCTGATCAACCCCACAAAACAAAAAAGTACCCTCCAGCTACTAATTATAATGCTAACTTGCAAAATTTCCCTGCATTTTAAAGCAATGGAAAAATGGTGGTGGGATGATACTTAGAAGAATGGCTTCTTGTCAGTCTCCACTAACAAAAATAGGCAACACCAAGTCAGCTACGCCTAAGCATAGTTATGTCCGTAGCAGCCATATTTGGTTTCAGTAGGCACATACACACGTTATCACAATTTTGGTGAAACGCTGAAAACCTGCAAAGGATTGTCAACATACTGGTTAATTGAAAAGCTCTGAGTCATACTTCTTGGAACAAGCCCAGTTACCTGTTCCCACGAAAGAGGAGTATATAGAACCATGGTGGATTCCCAGCTCATGAAGCAAAGGATTCTTAAAGGAACGGGATTACCATGCGGATCCTGTTTAATTCTCTGAAACAGATCCGCAGTTTTCACCTGCCATACTAATACCCACTTCTCCTCTCTGGGGATAATAAAAACAAACCAGCGAACTGTCAGAGGGCCTGACCAACACATCCACACCGACCCCACAGGAAAAAAAAAAACAAAAAAAAACACCGTAGCCTCCAGCTACTAATTATAATGCTAACTTGCAAAATTTTCCAGCATTTTTAAACAATGGAAAAATGATGGTGAGATGATACTTACAAGAATCGATTCTTGTCAGACTCCACTAACAAATATAGGCAAAACCAAGTCAGCTACTCCTCAGCATAGTTATGTCCGTCGCAGTGTTCTTGGGTTTCAGGAGGCACAAACAAAGGTTCTCACAATTATGGTGAAACGCTGAACACCTGCAAATAATTTTCAACGTAGTGGTTAATTGAAAAGCTCTGCGGCATACTTCTTGGAACAAGCCAGTTACCTCTTCCCACGCAAAGAGTAGTATATAGAACCATGTTGGATTTCCAGCTGATGAAGTAAAGGATTATTACAGGAACGGGATGACCAAGGGGATCATCGTTAATTCTCTGAAAAAGAATCCACCCTTTTCACCTGCCAAACACATGCCCACTTCTCCTCTCTGGGGATAATAAAAACTAACCAGCGATCTGACAGAGGGCCTGACCCCCTCATCCACATCGACCACACACACAAAAAAAAAACCGTACCCTCCAGCTACTAATTATAATGCTAACTTGCAAAATTTCCTACATTTTAAAACAATGGAAAAATGGTGGTGGGATCATACTTAGAAGAATGGCTTCTTGTCTGTCTCCACTAGCAAAAATAGGCAACACCAAGTCAATTACTCCTCAGCATAGTTATGTCCGTCGCAGCCTTCTTGGGTTTCAGGAGGGACATACAAACGTTATCAAAATTATGGTGAAACGCTGAACACCTGCAAATAATTTTCAACGTACTGGTTAATTTGAAAACTCTCCAGCATAATTCTTGGAACAAGCCAGGTACCTGTGCCCACGCATAGAAGAGTATATAGAAAGATGGTGGAATCCCAGCTGATGAAGCAAAGGATTCTTAAAGGAATGAGATGACCAAGCGGATCCTGTTTAATTCTCTGAAACAGAATCCGCACTTTTCACCTGCCAAACACATGCCCACTACTCTTCTCTGGGGATAATAAAAACAAACCAGCGATCTGACAGAGGGCCTGAACACCCATCCTGACCGACCCCACAAAACAAAAAAGTACCCTCCAGCTACTAATTATAATGCCAATTTGCAAAATTTCCCTGCATTTTTAAACAATGGAGAAATGATGGTGGGATGATACTTAGAAGAATGGCTTCTTGTCAGTCTCCACTGACAAAAATAGGCAACACCAAGTCAGCTACGCCTCAGCATAGTTATGTCCGTAGCAGCCATATTTGGTTTCAGTAGGCACATACACACGTTATTACAATCATGGTGAAACGCTGAAAACCTGCAAAGGATTGTCAACATACTGGTTAATTGAAAAGGTCTGAGGCATACTTCTTGGAACTAGCCAGTTTCCTCTGCCCACGCATGGACAAGTATATAGAACCATGGTGGATTCCCAGCTCATGAAGCAAAGGATTCTTAAAGGAACGGGATTACCATGCGGATCCTGTTTAATTCTCTGAAACAGATCCGCAGTTTTCACCTGCCATACTAATACCCACTTCTCCTCTCTGGGTATAATAAAAACCAACCGGGGAACTGACAGAGGGCCTGACCAACACATCCACACCGACCCCACAGGAAAAAAAAAAAAAAAAAAAATAACACCGTACCTCCAGCTACTAATTATAATGCTAACTTGCAAAATTTCCCTGCATTTTAAAACAATGGAAAAATGGTGGTGGGATGATACTTAGAAGAATGGCTTCTTGTCAGTCTCCACTAAAAAAAATAGGCAACACCAAGTCAGCTACTCCTCAGCATAGTTATGTTCGTCGCAGCCTTCTTGGGTTTCAGGAGGCACAAAAAAATGTTCTCACAATTATGGTAAAACGCTGAACACCTGCAAATAATTTTCAACGTACTGGTTAATTGAAAAGCTCTGCGGCATACTTCTTGGAACAAGGCAGTTACCTGTTCCTACGCAAAGAGGAGTATATAGAACCATGGTGGATTTCCAGCTGATGAAGTAAAGGATTATTAAAGGAACGGGATGACCATGGGGATCATCGTTAATTCTCTGAAACAGAATCCGCCCTTTTCACCTGCCAAACACATGCCCACTTCTCCTCTCTGGGGATAATAAAAACTAACCAGCGAACTGACAGAGGGCCTGACCCCCCCATCCACATTGACCACACACACACAAAAAAAACCGTACCCTCCAGCTACTAATTATAATGCTAACTTGCAAAATTTCCCTGCATTTTAAAACAATGGAAAAATGGTGGTGGGATGATACTTAGAAGAATGGCTTCTTGTCAGTCTCCACTAACAAAAATAGGCAACACCAAGTCAGCTACTCCTCAGCATAGCTATGTCCATCGCAGCCTTCTTGGGTTTCAGGAGGCACAAACAAACGTTATCACAATTATGGTGAAACGCTGAACACCTGCAAATATTTTTCAACGTAGTGGTTAATTGAAAATCTCTGCGGCATACTTCTTGGAACAAGGCAGTTACCTGTTGCCACGCAAAGAGGAGTATATAGAACCATGGTGGATTTCCAGCTGATGAAGTAAAGGATTATTAAAGGAACGGGATGACCATGGGGATCATCGTTAATTCTCTGAAAAAGAATCCGCCCTTTTCACCTGCCAAACACATGCCCACTTCTCCTCTCTGGGGATAATAGAAACTAACCAGCGAAATGACAGAGGGCCTCACCCCCCGCATCCACATCGACCACACACACACAAAAAAAACCGTACCCTCCAGCTACTAATTATAATGCTAACTTGCAAAATTTCCCTGCATTTTAAAACAATGGAAAAATGGTGGTGGGATCATACTTAGAAGAATGGCTTCTTGTCTGTCTCCACTAACAAAAATAGGCAACACCAAGTCAGCTACTCCTCAGCATAGTTATGTCCGTCGCAGCCTTCTTGGGTTTCAGGAAAGACATACAAACGTTATCAAAATTATGGTGAAACGCTGAAAACCTGCAAATAATTTTCAACGTACTGGTTAATTTGAAAACTCTCCAGCATAATTCTTGGAACAAGCCAGGTACCTGAGCCCACGCACAGAGGAGTATATAGAAACATGGTGGAATCCCAGCTGATGAAGCAAAGGATTCTTAAAGGAATGAGATGACCATGCGGATCCTGTTTAATTCTCTGAAACAGAATCCGCACTTTTCACCTTCCAAACACATGCCCACAACTCTTCTCTGTGGATAATAAAAACAAACCAGCGATCTGACAGAGGGCCTGAACACCCATCCTGACCGACCCCACAAAACAAAAAAGTACCCTCCAGCTACTAATTATAATGCCAATTTGCAAAATTTCCCAGCATTTTTAAACAATGGAGAAATGATGGTGGGATGATACTTAGAAGAATGGCTTCTTGTCAGTCTCCACTGACAAAAATAGGCAACACCAAGTCAGCTACGCCTCAGCATACTTATGTCCGTAGCAGCCATATTTGGTTTCAGTAGGCACATACACACGTTATCACAATTATGGTGAAACGCTGAAAACCTGCAAAGGATTGTCAACATACTGGTTAATTGAAAAGGTCTGAGGCATACTTCTTGGAACTAGCCAGTTTCCTGTGCCCACGCATAGACAAGTATATAGAACCATGGTGGATTCCCAGCTCATGAAGCAAAGGATTCTTAAAGGAACGGGATTACCATGCGGATCCTGTTTAATTCTCTGAAACAGATCCGCAGTTTTCACCTGCCATACTAATACCCACTTCTCCTCTCTGGGGATAATAAAAACCAACCGGGGAACTGACAGAGGGCCTGACCAACACATCCACACCGACCCCACAGGAAAAAAAAAAAAAAAAAAAAAACACCGTAGCCTCCAGCTACTAATTATAATGCTAACTTGCAAAATTTCCCTGCATTTTAAAACAATGGAAAAATGGTGGTGGGATGATACTTAGAAGAATGGCTTCTTGTCAGTCTCCACTAACAAAAATAGGCAACACCAAGTCAGCTACTCCGCAGCATAGCTATGTCCATCGCAGCCTTCTTGGGTTTCAGGAGGCACAAACAAACGTTATCACAATTATGGTGAAACGCTGAACACCTGCAAATAATTTTCAACGTACTGGTTAATTGAAAATCTCTGCGGCATACTTCTTGGAACTAGCCAGTTACCTGTTCCCACGCAAAGAGGAGTATATAGAACCATGGTGGATTTCCAGCTGATGAAGTAAAGGATTATTAAAGGAACGGGATGACCATGGGGATCATCGTTAATTCTCTGAAAAAGAATCCGCCCTTTTCACCTGCCAAACACATGCCCACTTCTCCTCTCTGGGGATAATAAAAACTAACCAGCGAACTGACAGAGGGCCTCACCCCCCCCATCCACATCGACCACACACACAAAAAAAAACCGTACCCTCCAGCTACTAATTATGATGCTAACTTGCAAAATTTCCCTGCCTTTTAAAACAATGGAAAAATGGTGGTGGGATCATACTTAGAAGAATGGCTTCTTGTCTGTCTCCACTAACAATAATAGGCAACACCAAGTCAGCTACTCCTCAGCATAGTTATGTCCGTCGCAGCCTTCTTGGGTTTCAGGAAGGACATACAAACGTTATCAAAATTATGGTGAAACGCTGAAAACCTGCAAATAATTTTCAACGTACTGGTTAATTTGAAAACTCTCCAGCATAATTCTTGGAACAAGCCAGGTACCTGTGCCCACGCATAGAGGAGTATATAGAAACATGGTGGAATGCCAGCTGATGAAGCAAACGATTCTTTTTTTTTTTTTTTTTCATTTAAAAATTTGTTTTTTATTTTCCAACAATACACAGTCATTGCCATTTTTACATATTTATGATGAAATAGTTGATAGCTATGAGATATTACTTATTTTTTAATGTCAACTAGAGTCAGCAATTAAAATCAGAATGTACTTCAATAGAAATAAAGTTTAGTAACTGGCCATTTTTGGTGATTAATTCATTTTTCTTATAAGTGGCTTCTATTTTTCCAGATTTGGATATCAGAAGCACATGAACAGATGTCACAAGTTTATGTAAACAAAGAATTGGCTACAATAAAGAGCAAAGCCTTATTAAATGAGGAAACAATGAGCTCTGCGATTATTGAAAGGTATTCTTAATACTTTCTTTTGTTTACAGAATATGCAAAAGCAGAAAAGGATTTATATAAGTAGCAAAGAGGTATTGTGGCCCCAGCTACACATTCTAGGAACACATTAAGCACTTTTGTCTCAAACATCCACACTTTCTGCTCATGCTGTTGCTTCTTTAGGGAATTCTCTTTATTTTGATTGTTTTTTTTTTTTTTAATTTTATTTTATTTATTTATTTTTTTTAAAAAACAATAGTTTCATATTTTTCCCCCACCCCCCCTTTCCGGAGTCAGCACCTTCAAGTGTTACCACTCCCCAAACGGTGCGCAATGCACTCATTGTGTAGGCATACCCCCATCCGCTCCCCCACCCCCCACCTCAGTCTGATGTCCAATTGGTGTCGTTCCCAGATTTGTATTTAGGTGATGATCAGGGAAACCAATTTTCTGGTGAGTACATGTGATGCTTGTTTTTCCATTCTTGGGATACTTCACTTAATAGAATGGGTTCCAACTCTCTCCAGGAGAACCATAGAGATGTCGTATCTTCATCATTCCTTATAGCTGAGTAATATTCCATGGTATACATATACCACAGTTTACTAATCCAATCATGTATTGATGGGCATTTGGGTTGTTTCCACATCTTTGCTATTGTGAATTGTGCTGCTATAAACATTTGGGTACATGTGCCTTTGTTACAGAATGACCTTTTTTCCTTTGGGTATATGCCCAGTAGTGGGATTGCTGGGTCAAATGGCAGGTCTACTTGAATCTGTTTAAGATACCTCATAATGCTTTCCACAAGGGTTGCACTAGTTTGCAGTCCCACCAGCAGTGTATTAGTGTTCCTGTCTCTCCACACCCACGCCAACATGTGTTGTTTTGGGTTTTTTTGATAAAGGCCATTCTCACTGGGGTTAAGTGATATCTCATTGTGGTTTTGATTTGCATTTCCCTGATGATTAGAGATGTTGAACACTTTTTCTTATGTTTGTTAGCCATTTTTATATCTTCTTTTGAAAAATTTCTATTCATGTCCTTTGCCCACTTTTTGATAGGGTTGCTTGATTTTTTCTTGCTGATTTTCCTGAGTTCTAAATAGATTCTTGTTATCAGTCCTTTATCTGATGAGTAGTATGCAAAAATTTTTTCCCATTCTGTAGGTGGTCTGTTTATTCTCTGGACTGTTTCTTTGGCTGTGCAGAAGCTTTTTAATTTAATCATGTCCCATTCATTAATTTTTGTTGCTGCTGTGATTGCCTTGGGGGTCTTCTTCATAAATTCTTTGCCTAGGCCAATGTCTGTAAGAGTCTAAGCAAAGGATTCTTAAAGGAATGAGATGACCATGCGGATCCTGTTTAATTCTCTGAAACAGAATCCGCACTTTTCATCTGCCAAACACACGCCCACTACTCTTCTCTGGGGATAATAAAAACAAACCAGCGATCTGACAGAGGGCCTGAACACCCATCCTGACCGACCCCACAAAACAAAACGTACCCTCCAGCTAATAATTATAATGCCAAATTGCAAAATTTCCCTGCATTTTTAAACAATGGAGAAATGATGGTGGGATGATACTTAGAAGAATGGCTTCTTGTCAGTCTCCACTGACAAAAATAGGCAACACCAAGTCAGCTACGCCTCAGCATAGTTATGTCGGTAGCAGCCATATTTGGTTTCAGTAGGCACATACACACGTTATCACAATTATGGTGAAACGCTGAAAACCTGCAAAGGATTGTCAACATACTGGTTAATTGAAAAGCTCTGAGGCATACTTCTTGGAATAAGGCCGTTACCAGTTCCCACGCAAAGAGGAGTATAGAGAACCATGGTGGATTTCCAGCTGACGAAGTAAAGGATTATTAAAGGAAAGGGATGACCATGGGGATCATAGTTAATTCTCTGAAACAGAATCCGCCCTTTTCACCTGCCAAACACATGCCCACTTCTTCTCTCTGGGGATAATAAAAACTAACCAATGAACTGACAGAGGGCCTTACCCCCCACAATCCACATCGATCACACACACAAAAAAAAACCGTACCCTCCAGCTACTAATTATAATGCTAACTTGCAAAATTTTCCTGCATTTTTAAACAATGGAAAAATGATGGTGAGATGATACTTAGAAGAATGGATTCTTGTCAGTCTCCACTAACAAAAATAGGCAAAACCAAGTCAGCTACTCCTCAGCATAGTTATGTCCGTCGCAGCCTTCTAGGGTTTCAGGAGGCACAAACAAAGGTTCTCACAATTACGGTGAAACGCTGAACACCTGCAAATAATTTTCAACGTAGTGGTTAATTGAAAAGCTCTGCGGCATACTTCTTGGAACAAGCCAGTTACCTGTTCCCACGCAAAGAGGAGTATAGAGAACCATGGTGGATTTCCAGCTGATGAAGTAAAGGATTATTAAAGGAACGAGATGACCATGGGGATCATCGTTAATTCTCTGAAACAGAATCCGCCCTTTTCACCTGCCAAACACATGCCCACTTCTCCTCTCTGGGGATAATAAAAACTAACCAGCGAACTGACAGAGGGCCTGACCCTCACCATCCACATCGACCACACACACAAAAAGAAAACCGTACCCTCCAGCTACTAATTATAATGCTAACTTGCAAAATTTCCCTGCATTTTAAAACAATGGAAAAATGGTGGTGGGATCATACTTAGAAGAATGGCTACTTGTCTGTCTCCACTAACAAAAATAGGCAACACCAAGTCAGCTACTCCTCAGCATAGTTATGTCCGTCGCAGCCTTCTTGGGTTTCAGGAGGGACATACAAACGTTATCAAAATTATGGTGAAACGCTGAACACCTGCAAATAATTTTCAACGTACTGGTTAATTTGAAAACTCTCCAGCATAATTCTTGGAACAAGCCAGGTACCTGTGCCCACTCATAGAGGAGTATATAGAAACATGGTGGAATCCCAGCTGATGAAGCAAAGGATTCTTAAAGGAATGAGATGACCATGCGGATCCTGTTTAATTCTCTGAAACAGAATCCGCACTTTTCACCTGCCAAACACATGCCCACTTCTCCTCTCTGGGGATAATAAAAACTAACCGGCGAACTGACAGAGGGCCTGACCCCCCCCAATCCACATCGACAACACACAAAAAAAAAAAAACCGTACCCTCCAGCTACTAATTATAATGCTAACTTGCAAAACTTTCCTGCATTTTAAAACAATGGAAAAATGGTGGTGGGATGATACTTAGAAGAATGGCTTCTTGTCAGTCTCCACTAACAAAAATAGGCAATACCAAGTCAGCTACTCCTCAGCATAGTTATGTCCATCGCAGCCTTCTTGGGTTTCAGGAGGCACAAACACACGTTATCACAATTATGGTGAAACGCTGAACACCTGCAAATAATTTTCAACGCAGCGGTTAATTGAAAAGCTCTGCGGAATACTTCTTGGAACAAGCCAGTTACCTCTTCCCACGCAAAGAGGAGTATATAGAACCATGGTGGATTTCCAGCTGATGAAGTAAAGGATTATTAAAGGAACGGGATGACCATGGGGATCATCATTAATTCTCTGAAACAGAATCCGCCCTTTTCACCTGCCAAACACATGCCCACTTCTCCTATCTGGGGATAATAAAAACTAACCAGCGAACTGACAGAGGGCCTGACCCCCCTCATCCACATCGACTACACAAAAAAAAAAAAAACGTGCCCTCCAGCTACTAATTATAATGCTAACTTGCAAAATTTCCCTGCATTTTAAAACAATGGAAAAATGGTGGTGGGATCATACTTAGAAGAATGGCTTCTTGTCTGTCTCCACTGACAAAAATAGGCAACACCAAGTCAGCTACTCCTCAGCATAGTTATGTCCGTCGCAGCCTTCTTGGGTTTCAGGAGGGACATACAAACGTTATCAAAATTATGGTGAAACGCTGAATACCTGCAAATAATTTTCAACGTACTGGTTAATTTGAAAACTCTCCAGCATACTTCTTGGAACAAGCCAGGTACCTGTGCCCACGCATAGAGGAGTATATAGAAACATGGTGGAATCCCAGCTGATGAAGCAAAGGATTCTTAAAGGAATGAGATGACCATGCGGATCCTGTTTAATTCTCTCAAACAGAATCCGCACTTTTCACCTGCCAAACACATGCCCACTACTCTTCTCTGGGGATAATAAAAACAAACCAGGGATCTGACAGAGGGCCTGAACACCCATCCTGACCGACCCCACAATACAAAAAACTACCCTCCAGCAACTAATTATAATGCTAACTTGCAAAATTTCCCTGCATTTTAAAACAATGGAGAAATGATGGTGGGATGATACTTAGAAGAACGGCTTCTTGTCAGTCTCCACTGACAAAAATAGGCAACACCAAGTCAGCTACGCCTCAGCATAGTTGTGTCCATAGCAGCCATATTTGGTTTCAGTAGGCACATACACACGTTATCACAATTATGGTGAAACGCTGAAAACCTGCAAAGGATTGTCAACATACTGGTTAATTGAAAAGGTCTGAGGCATACTTCTTGGAACTAGCCAGTTTCCTGTGCCCACGCATAGACAAGTATATAGAACCATGGTGGATTCCCAGCTCATGAAGCAAAGGATTCTTAAAGGAACGGGATTACCATGCGGATCCTGTTTAATTCTCTGAAACAGATCCGCAGTTTTCACCTGCCATACTAATACCCACTTCTCCTCTCTGGGGATAATAAAAACCAACCAGCGAACTGAGAGAGGGCCTGACCAACACATCCACACCGACCCCACAGGAAAAAAAAAAAAAAAAACACCGTAGCCTCCAGCTACTTATTATAATGCTAACTTGCAAAACTTTCCTGCATTTTTAAACAACGGAAAAATGATGGTGAGATGATACTTAGAAGAATGGATTCTTGTCAGTCTCCAGTAACAAAAATAGGCAAAACCAAGTCAGCTACGCCTCGGCATAGTTATGTCCGTCGCAGCCTTCTTGGGTTTCAGGAGGCACAAACAAACATTATCACAATTATGGTGAAATACTGAACACCTGCAAATAATTTTGAACGTACTGGTTAATTGAAAAGCTCTACGGCATACTTCTTGGAACAAGCCAGTTACCTGTTCCCACGCAAAGAGGAGTATATAGAACCATGCTGGATTTCCAGCTGATGAAGTAAAGGAGTATTAAAGGAACAGGATGACCACGGGGATCATCGTTAATTCTCTGAAACAGAATCCGCCCTTTTCACCTGCCAAACACATGCCCACTTCTCCTCTCTGGGGATAATAAAAACTAACCAGCGAACTGACAGAGGGGCTGATCCCCATCATCCACATCGACCGCACAAAAAAAAAAACTGTACCCTCCAGCTACTAATTATAATGCTAACTTGCAAAATTTCCCTGCATTTTAAAACAATGGAAAAATGGTGGTGGGATGATACTTAGAAGAATGGCTTCTTGTCAGTCTCCACTGACAAAAATAGGCAACACCTAGTCAGCTACGCCTCAGCATAGTTATGTCCGTAGCAGCCATATTTGTTTTCAGTAGGCACATACACACGTTATCACAATTATGGTGAAACGCTGAAAACCTGCAAAGGATTTTCAACATACTGGTTCATTGAAAAGCTCTGAGGCATACTTCTTGGAACTAGCCAGTTTCCTCTGCCCACGCATAGAGAAGTATATAGAACCATGGTGGATTCCCAGCTCATGAAGCAAAGGATTCTTAAAGGAACGGGATTACCATGCGGATCCTGTTTAATTCTCTGAAACAGATCCGCAGTTTTCACCTGCCAAACTAATACACACTTCTCCTCTCTGGGGATAATAAAAACAAACCAGCGAACTGACAGTGGGCCTGACCAACACATCCACACCGACTCCACAGGAAAAAAAAAAAAAAAAACACCGTAGCCTCCAGCTACTAATTATAATGCTAACTTGCAAAACTTTCCTGCATTTTTAAACAATGGAGAAATGATGGTGGGATGATACTTAGAAGAATGGCTTCTTGTCAGTCTCCACTAACAAAAATAGGCAACACCAAGTCAGCTACTCCTCAGCATAGTTATGTCCGTCGCATCCTTCTTGGGTTTCAGGAGGCACAAACACACGTTATCACAATTATGGTGAAACGCTGAACACCTGCAAATAATATTTAACGTAGTGGTTAATTGAAAAGCTCTGCGGCATACTTCTTGGAACTAGCCAGTTTCCTCTTCCCACGCAAAGAGGAGTATATAGAACCATGGTGGATTTCCAGCTGAAGAAGTAAAGGATTATTAAAGGAACGGGATGACCATGGGGATCATCGTTAATTCTCTGAAACAGAATCCGCCCTTTTCACCTGCCAAACACATGCCCACTTCTCCTCTTGGGGATAATAAAAACTAACCAGTGAACTGACAGAGGGCCTGACCCCCACATCCACATCGAGCACACACAAAAAAGAAAACGGTACCCTCCAGCTACTAATTATAATGCTAACTTGCAAAATTTCCCTGCATTTTAAAACAATGGAAAAATGGTGGTGGCATGATACTTAGAAGAATGGCTTCTTGTCAGTGTCCACTAACAAAAATAGGCAACACCAAGTCACCTACTCCTCAGCATAGTTATGTCCGTCGCAGCCTTCTTGGGTTTCAGGAGGCACAAACAAAGGTTCTCACAATTATGGTGAAACGCTGAACACCTGCAAATAATTTTCAACGTACTGGTTAATTGAAAAGCTCTGCGGCATACTTCTTGGAACAAGGCAGTTACCTGTTCCCACGCAAAGAGGAGTATAGAGAACCATGGTGGATTTCCAGCTGATGAAGTAAAGGATTATTAAAGGAAAGGGCTGACCATGGGGATCATCGTTAATTCTCTGAAACAGAATCCGCCCTTTTCACCTGCCAAACACATGCCCACTTCTCCTCTCTGGGGATAATAAAAACTAACCAGCGAACTGACAGAGGGCCTTACCCCCCCCATCCACATCGACCACACACAAAAAAAAAAACCGTACCCTCCAGCTACTAATTATAATGCTAACTTGCAAAATTTCCCTGCATTTTAAAACAATGGAAAAATGGTGGTGGCATGATACTTAGAAGAATGGCTTCTTGTCAGTCTCCACTAACAAAAATAGGCAACACCAAGTCAGCTACTCCTCAGCATAGTTATGTCCGTCGCAGCCTTCTTGGGTTTCAGGAGGCACAAACAAAGGTTCTCACAATTATGGTGAAACCTTGAACACCTGCAAATAATTTTCAACGTAGTGGTTAATTGAAAAGCTCTGCGGCATACTTCTTGGAACAAGGCAGTTACCTGTTCCCACGCAAAGAGGAGTATAGAGAACCATGGTGGATTTCCAGCTGATGAAGTAAAGGATTATTAAAGGAAAGGGGTGACCATGGGGATCATCGTTAATTCTCTGAAACTGAATCCGCCCTTTTCACCTGCCAAACACATGCCCACTTCTCGTCTCTGGGGATCATAAAAACTAACCAGCGAACTGACAGAGGGCCTGACCCACCCCCATCCACAGCGACCAAACACACAAAAAAAAACCGTAGCCTCCAGCTACTAATTATAATGCTAACTTGCAAAATTTCCCTGCATTTTAAAACAATGGAAAAATGGTGGTGGGATGATACTTAGAAGAATGGCTTCTTGTCAGTCTCCACGGACAAAAATAGGCAACACCAAGTCAGCTACGCCTCAGCATAGTTATGTCCGTAGCAGCCATATTTGGTTTCAGTAGGCACATACACACGTTATCACAACTATGGTGAAACGCTGAAAACCTGCAAAGGATTGTCAACATACTGGTTAATTGAAAAGCTCTGAGGCATACTTCTTGGAACTAGCCAGTTTCCTGTGCCCACGCATAGACAAGTATATAGAACCATGGTGGATTCCCAGCTCATGAAGCACAGGATTCTTAAAGGAACGGGATTACCATGCGGATCCTGTTTAATTCTCTGAAACAGATCCGCACTTTTCACCTGCCATACTAATACCCACTTCTCCTCTCTGGGGATCATAAAAACCAACCGGGGAACTCACAGAGGGCCTGACCAACACATGCACACCGACCCCACAGGAAAAAAAAAAAACAAAACACCCTAGCCTACAGCTACTAATTATAATGCTAACTTGCAAAATTTTCCTGCATTTTTAAAAAATGGAAAAATGATGGTGAGATGATACTTAGAAGAATGGATTCTTGTCAGTCTCCACTAACAAAAATAGGCAAAACCAAGTCAGCTACGCCTCAGCATATTTATGTCCGTCGCAGCCTTCTTGGGTTTCAGGAGGCACAAACACACGTTATCACAATTATGGTGAAACACTGAACACCTGCAAATAAAGTTCAACGTACTGGTTAATTGAAAAGCTCTGTGGCATACTTCTTGGAACAAGCCAGTTACCTGTTCCCACGCAAACAGGAGTATATAGAACCATGGTGGATTTCCAGCTGATGAAGTAAAGGATTATTAAAGGAACGGGATGACCATGGGGATCATCCTTAATTCTCTGAAACAGAATCCGCCCTTTTCACCTGCCAAACACACGCCCACTTCTCCTCTCTGGGGATAATAAAACCTAACCAGCGAACTGACAGAGGGCCTGCCCCCCCCAGCCACAGCGACCACACAAAAAAAAAAATACGGTACCCTCCAGCTACTAATTATAATGCTAACTTGCAAAATTTCCCTGCATTTTAAAACAATGGAAAAATGGTGGTGGGATGATACTTAGAAGAATGGCTTCTTGTCAGTCTCCACTAACAAAAATAGGCAACACCAAGTCAGCTACTCCTCAGCATAGTTATGTCCGTCGCAGCCTTCTTGGGTTTCAGGAGGCACAAACACACGTTATCACAATTATGGTGAAATGCTGAACACCTGCAAATAATTTTGAACGTAGTGGTTAATTGAAAAGCCCTGCGGTATACATCTTGGAACAAGCCAGTTACCTGTTCCCACGCAAAGAGGAGTATATAGAACCATGGTGGATTTCCAGCTGATGAAGTAAAGGATTATTAAAGGAACGGGATGACCATGGGGATCATCGTTAATTCTCTGAAACAGAATCCGCCCTTTTCACCTGCCAAACACATGCCCACTTCTCCTCTCTGGGGATAATAAAAACTAACCAGCGAACTGACAGAGGGCCTGCCCCCCCCATCCACATCGACCACACACACAAAAAAAACGGTACCCTCCAGCTACTAATTATAATGCTAACTTGCAAAATTTCCCTGCATTTTAAAACAATGGAAAAATGGTGGTGGGATGATACTTAGAAGAATGGCTTCTTGTCAGTCTCCACTAACAAAAATAGGCAACACCAAGTCAGCTACTCCTCAGCATAATTATGTCCCTCGCAGCCTTCTTGGGTTTCAGGAGGCACAAACACACGTTATCACAATTATGGTGAAATGCTGAACACCTGCAAATAAGTTTCAACGTACTGGTTAATTGAAAAGCTCTGCGGCATACTTCTTGGAACAAGCCAGTTACCTGTTCCCACGCAAAGAGGATTTTATAGAACCATGGTGGATTTCCAGCTGATGAAGTAAAGGATTATTAAAGGAACGGGATGACCATGGGGATCATCGTTAATTCTCTGAAACAGAATCCGCCCTTTTCACCTGCCAAACACATGCCCACTTCTCCTCTTGGGGATAATAAAAACTAACCAGCGAACTGACAGAGGGCCTGACCCCCACCATCCACATCGAACACACACAAAAAAAAAACCGTACCCTCCAGCTACTAATTATAATGCTAACTTGCAAAATTTCCCTGCATTTTAAAACAATGGAAAAATGGTGGTGGGATCATACTTAGAAGAATGGCTTCTTGTCAGTCTCCACTAACAAAAATAGGCAACACCAAGTCAGCTACTCCTCAGCATAGTTGTGTCCGTCGCAGCCTTCTTGGGTTTCAGGAGGGACATACAAACGTTATCAAAATTATGGTGAAACGCTGAAAACCTGCAAATAATTTTCAATGTACTGGTTAATTTGAAAACTCTCCAGCATAATTCTTGGAACAAGCCAGGTACCTGTGCCCACGCATAGAGGAGTATATAGAAACATGGTAGAATCCCAGCTGATGAAGCAAAGGATTCTTAAAGGAATGAGATGACCATGCGGATCTTGTTTAATTCTCTGAAACAGAATCCGCACTTTTCACCTGCCAAACACATGCCCACTACTCTTCTCTGGGGATAATAAAAACAAACCAGCGATCTGACAGAGGGCCTGAACACCCATCCTGACCGACCCCACAATACAAAAAAGTACCCTCCAGCTACTAATTATAATGCCAATTTGCAAAATTTCCCTGCATTTTTAAACAATGGAGAAATGATGGTGGGATGATACTTAGAAGAATGGCTTCTTGTCAGTCTCCACTGACAAAAATAGGCAACACCAAGTCAGCTACGCCTCAGCATAGTTATGTCCGTAGCAGCCATATTTGGTTTCAGTAGGCACATACACACGTTATCACAATTATGGTGAAACGCTGAAAACCTGCAAAGGATTGTCAACATACTGGTTAATTGAAAAGCTCTGAGGCATACTTCTTGGAACTAGACAGTTTCCTGTGCCCACGCATAGACAAGTATATAGAACCATGGTGGATTCCCAGCTCATGAAGCAAAGGATTCTTAAAGGAACGGGATTACCTCGCGGATCCTGTTTAATTCTCTGAAACAGATCCGCAGTATTCACCTGGCATACTAATACCCACTTCTCTTCTCTGGAGATAATAAAAACCAACCGGGGAACTGACAGAGGGCCTGACCAACACATCCACACCGACCCCACAGGAAAAAAAAAAAAAAAACACTGTAGCCTCCAGCTACTAATTATAATGCTAACTTGCAAAATTTCCCTGCATTTTAAAACAATGGAAAAATGGTGGTAGGATGATACTAAGAAGAATGGCTTCTTGTCAGTCTCCACTAACAAAAATAGGCAACACCAAGTCAGCTACTCCTCAGCATAGTTATTTCCGTCGCAGCCTTCTTGGGTTTCAGGAGGCACAAACAAAGGTTCTCACAATTATGGTGAAACGCTGAACACCTGCAAATAATTTTCAACGTAGTGGTTAATTGAAAAGCTCTGCGGCATACTTCTTGGAACAAGGCAGCTACCTGTTCCCACGCAAAGAGGAGTATATAGAACCATGGTGGATTTCCAGCTGATGAAGTAAAGGATTATTAAAGGAAAGGGATGACCATGGGGATCATCGTTAATTCTCTGAAACAGAATCCGCCCTTTTCACCTGCCAAACACATGCCCACTTCTCCTCTCTGGTGATAATAAAAACTAACCAGCGAACTGACAGAGGGCCTGACCCCCCCCCATCCACATCGACCACACAGAAAAAAAGAAAACCGTACCCTCCAGCTACTAATTATAATGCTAACTTGCAAAATTTCCCTGCATTTTAAAACAATGGAAAAATGGTGGTGGGATCATACTTAGAAGAATGGCTTCTTGTCTGTCTCCACTAACAAAAATAGGCAACACCAAGTCAGCTACTCCTCAGCATAGTTATGTCCGTCGCAGCCTTCTTGGGTTTCAGGAGGAACACACAAACGTTATCAAAATTATGGTGAAACGCTGAACACCTGCAAATAATTTTCAACGTACTGGTTAATTTGAAAACTCTCCAGCATACTTCTTGGAACAAGCCAGGTACCTGTGCCCACGCATAGAGGAGTATATAGAAACATGGTGGAATCCCAGCTGATGAAGCAAAGGATTCTTAAAGGAATGAGATGACCATGCGGATCCTGTTTAATTCTCTGAAACAGAATCCGCACTTTTCACCTGCCAAACACATGCCCACTACTCTTCTTGGGGATAATAAAAACAATCCAGCGATCTGACAGAGGGCCTGAACACCCATCCTGACCGACCACACAAAACAAAAAAGGACCCTCCAGCTACTAATTATAATGCCAATTTGCAAAATTTCCCTGCATTTTTAAACAATGGAGAAATGATGGTGGGATGATACTTAGAAGAATGGCTTCTTGTCAGTCTCCACTGACAAAAATAGGCAACACCAAGTCAGCTACGCCTCAGCATAGTTATGTCCGTAGCAGCCATATTTGGTTTCAGTAGGCACATACACACGTTATCACAACTATGGTGAAACGCTGAAAACCTGCAAAGGATTGTCAACATAATGGTTAATTGAAAAGCTCTGAGGCATACTTCTTGGAACTAGCCAGTTTCCTGTGCCCACGCATAGACAAGTATATAGAACCATGGTGGATTCCCAGCTCATGAAGCACAGGATTCTTAAAGGAACGAGATTACCATGCGGATCCTGTTTAATTCTCTGAAACAGATCCGCACTTTTCACCTGCCATACTAATACCCACTTCTCCTCTCTGGGGATCATAAAAACCAACCGGGGAACTCACAGAGGGCCTGACCAACACATGCACACCGACCCCACAGGAAAAAAAAAAAACAAAACACCGTAGCCTACAGCTACTAATTATAATGCTAACTTGCAAAATTTTCCTGCATTTTTAAACAAGGGAAAAATGATGATGAGATGATACTTACAAGAATTGATTCTTGTCAGTCTCCACTAACAAAAATAGGCAAAACCAAGTCAGCTACGCCTCAGCATATTTGTGTCCGTCGCAGCCTTCTTGGGTTTCAGGAGGCACAAACACACGTTATCACAATTATGGTGAAACACTGAACACCTGCAAATAATGTTCAACGTACTGGTTAATTGAAAAGCTCTGTGGCATACTTCTTGGAACAAGCCAGTTACCTGTTCCCACGCAAACAGGAGTATATAGAACCATGGTGGATTTCCAGCTGATGAAGTAAAGGATTATTAAAGGAACAGGATGACCATGCGGATCATCCTTAATTCTCTGATACAGAATCCGCCCTTTTCACCTGCCAAACACACGCCCACTTCTCCTCTCTGGGGATAATAAAACCTAACCAGCGAACTGACAGAGGGCCTGCCCCCCCTAGCCACAGCGACCACACAAAAAAAAAAATACGGTACCCTCCAGCTACTAATTATAATGCTAACTTGCAAAATTTCCCTGCATTTTAAAACAATGGAAAAATGGTGGTGGGATCATACTTAGAAGAATGGCTTCTTGTCAGTCTCCACTAACAAAAATAGGCAACACCAAGTCAGCTACTCCTCAGCATAGTTATGTCCGTCGCAGCCTTCTTGGGTTTCAGGAGGCACAAACACACGTTATCACAATTATGGTGAAATGCTGAACACCTGCAAATAATTTTGAACGTAGTGGTTAATTGAAAAGCTCTGCGGTATACTTCTTGGAACAAGCCAGTTACCTGTTCCCACGCAAAGAGGAGTATATAGAACCATGGTGGATTTCCAGCTGATGAAGTAAAGGATTATTAAAGGAACGGGATTACCATGGGGATCATCGTTAATTCTCTGAAACAGAATCCGCCCTTTTCACCTGCCAAACACATGCCCACTTCTCCTCTCTGGGGATAATAAAAACTAACCAGCGAACTGACAGAGGGCCTGCCCCCCCCATCCACATCGACCACACACACAAAAAAAACGGTACCCTCCAGCTACTAATTATAATGCTAACTTGCAAAATTTCCCTGCATTTTAAAACAATGGAAAAATGGTGGTGGGATGATACTTAGAAGAATGGCTTCTTGTCAGTCTCCACTAACAAAAATAGGCAACACCAAGTCAGCTACTCCTCAGCATAATTATGTCCGTCGCAGCCTTCTTGGGTTTCAGGAGGCACAAACACACGTTATCACAATTATGGTGAAATGCTGAACACCTGCAAATAAGTTTCAACGTACTGGTTAATTGAAAAGCTCTGCGGCATTCTTCTTGGAACAAGCCAGTTACCTGTTCCCACGCAAAGAGGATTTTATAGAACCATGGTGGATTTCCAGCTGATGAAGTAAAGGATTATTAAAGGAACGGGATGACCATGGGGATCATCGTTAATTCTCTGAAACAGAATCCGCCCTTTTCACCTGCCAAACACATGCCCACTTCTCCTCTCTGGGGATAATAAAAACTAACCAGCGAACTGACAGAGGGCCTGACCCCCACATCCACATCGAGCACACACAAAAAAAAAACCGTACCCTCCAGCTACTAATTATAATGCTAACTTGCAAAATTTCCCTGCATTTTAAAACAATGGAAAAATGGTGGTGGGATGATACTTAGAAGAATGGCTTCTTGTCAGTCTCCACTAACAAAAATAGGCAACACCAAGTCAGCTACTCCTCAGCATACTTATGTCCGTCGCAGCCTTCTTGGGTTTCAGGAGGGACATACAAACGTTATCAAAATTATGGTGAAATGCTGAAAACCTGCAAATAATTTTCAACGTACTGGTTAATTTGAAAACTCTCCAGCATAATTCTTGGAACAAGCTAGGTACCTGTGCCCACGCATAGAGGAGTATATAGAAACATGGTGGAATCCCAGCTGATGAAGCAAAGGATTCTTAAAGGAATGAGATGACCATGCGGATCCTGTTTAATTCTCTGAAACAGAATCCGCACTTTTCACCTGCCAAGCACATGCCCACTACTCTTCTCTGGGGATAATAAAAACAAACCAGCGATCTGACAGAGGGCCTGAACACCCATCCTGACCGACCCCACAAAACAAAAAAGTACCCTCCAGCTACTAATTATAATGCCAAGTGCAAAATTTCCCTGCATTTTTAAACAATGGAGAAATGATGGTGGGATGATACTTAGAAGAATGGCTTCTTGTCAGTCTCCACTGACAAAAATAGGCAACACCAAGTCAGCTACGCCTCAGCATAGTTATGTCCGTAGCAGCCATATTTGGTTTCAGTAGGCACATACACACGTTATCACAATTATGGTGAAACGCTGAAAACCTGCAAAGGATTGTCAACATACTGGTTAATTGAAAAGGTGTGAGGCATACTTCTTGGAACTAGCCAGTTTCCTGTGCCCACGCATAGACAAGTATATAGAACCATGTGGATTCCCAGGTCATGAAGCAAAGGATACTTAAAGGAACGGGATTACCATGCGGACCCTGTTTAATACTCTGAAACAGATCCGCAGTTTTCACCTGCCATACTAATACCCACTTCTCCTCTCTGGGGATAATAAAACCAACCGGGGAACTGACAGAGGGCCTGACCAACACATCCACACCGACCCCACAGGAAAAAAAAAAAAAAAAAAAAAACACAGTAGCCTCCAGCTACTAATTTTAATGCTAACTTGCAAAATTTTCCTGCATTTTTAAACAATGGAAAAATGATGGTGAGATGATACTTACAAGAATGGATTCTTGTCAGTCTCCACTAACAAAAATAGGCAATACCAAGTCAGCTACGCCTCAGCATAGTTATGTCTGTCGCAGCCTTGTTTGGTTTCAGGAGGCACAAACAAAGGTTCTCACAATTATGCTGAAACGCTGAACACCTGCAAATAATTTTCAACGTAGTGGTTAATTGAAAAGCTCTGCGGCATACTTCTTGGAACAAGCCAGTTACCTGTTCCCACGCAAAGAGGAGTATAGAGAACCTTGGTGGATTTCCAGCATGATGAAGTAAAGGATTATTAAAGGAAAGGGATGATCATGGGGATCATCGTTAATTCTCTGAAACAGAATCTGCCCTTTTCACCTGCCAAACACATGCCCACTTCTCCTCTCTGGGGATAATAAAAACTAACCAGCGAACTGACAGAGGGCCTGACCCCCACCATCCACATCGAACACACACAAAAAAAAAACCGTACCCTCCAGCTACTAATTATAATGCTAACTTGCAAAATTTCCCTGCATTTTAAAACAATGGAAAAATGGTGGTGCGATGATACTTAGAAGAATGGCTTCTTGTCAGTCTCCACTAACAAAAATAGGCAACACCAAGTCAGCTACTCCTCAGCATAGTTATGTCTGTCGCAGCCTTCTTGGGTTTCAGGAGGCACAAACAAAGGTTCTCACAATTATGGTGAAACGCTGAACACCTGCAAATAATTTTCAACGTAGTGGTTAATTGAAAAGCTCTGCGGCATACTTCTTGGAACAAGCCAGTTACCTGTTCCCAGGCAAAGAGGAGTATAGAGAACCATGGTGGATTTCCAGCTGAAGAAGTAAAGGATTATTAAAGGAACGGGATGACCATGGGGATCATCGTTAATTCTCTGAAACAGAATCCGCCCTTTTCACCTGCCAAACACATGCCCAATTCTCCTCTCTGGGGATAATAAAAACTAACCAGCGAACTGACAGAGGGCCTGACCGCCCCCCCATCCACATCGACCACACACACAAAAAAAAACCGTACCCTCCAGCTACTAATTATAATGCTAACTTGCAAAATTTCCCTGCATTTTAAAACAATGGAAAAATGGTGGTGAGATGATACTTAGAAGAATGGCTTCTTGTCAGTCTCCACTAACAAAAATAGGCAACACCAAGTCAGCTACTCCTCAGCATAGTTATGTCCGTCGCTGCCTTCTTGGGTTTCAGGAGGCACAAACAAAGTTTCTCACAATTATGGTGTAACGCTGAACATCTGCAAATAATTTTCAACGTAGTGGTTAATTGAAAAGCTCTGCGGCATACTTCTTGGAACAAGGCAGTTACCTTTTCCCACGCAAAGAGGAGTATAGACAACCATGGTGGATTTCCAGCTGATGAAATCAAGGATTATTAAAGGAACGGGATGACCATGGGGATCATCGTTAATTCTCTGAAACAGAATCCGCCCTTTTCACCTGCCAAACACATGCCCACTTCTCCTCTCTGGGGATAATAAAAACTAACCAGCGAACTGACAGAGGGCCTGACCACCCTATCCACATCGACCACACACACACAAAAAAAACCGTACCCTCCAGCTACTAATTACAATGCTAACTTGCGAAATTTCCCTGCATTTTAAAACAATGGAAAAATGGTGGTGGGATGATACTTAGAAGAATGGCTTCTTGTCAGTCTCCACTAACAAAAATAGTCAACACCAAGTCAGCTACTCCTTAGCATAGCTATGTCCATCGCAGCCTTCTTGGGTTTCAGGAGGCACAAACAAAGGTTCTCACAATTATGGTAAAACGCTGAACACCTGCAAATAATTTTCAACGTAGTGGTTAATTGAAAAGCTCTGCGGCATACTTCTTGGAACAAGGCAGTTACCTTTTCCCACGCAAAGAGGAGTATAGAGAACCATGGTGGATTTCCAGCTGATGAAGTAAAGGATTATTAAAGGAACGGGATGACCATGGGGATCATCGTTAATTCTCTGAAAGAGAGTCCGCCCTTTTCACCTGCCAAACACATGCCCACTTCTCCTCTCTGGGGATAATAAAAACTAACCAGCGAACTGACAGAGGGCCTGACCCCCCCCATCCACATCGACCACACCCACAAAAAAAAACCGTACCCTCCAGCTACTAATTATAATGCTAACTTGCAAAATTTCCCTGGATTTTAAAACAATGGAAAAATGGTGGTGGGATGATACTTAGAAGAATGGCTTCTTGTCAGTCTCCACTAACAAAAATAGGCAACACCAAGTCAGCTACTCCTCAGCATAGTTATGTCTGTCGCTGCCTTCTTGGGTTTCAGGAGGCACAAACAAAGGTTCTCACAATTATGGTGAAACGCTGAACACCTGCAAATAATTTTCAACGTAGTGGTTAATTGAAAAGCTCTGCGGCATACTTCTTGGAACAAGCCAGTTACCAGTTCCCAGGCAAAGAGGAGTATTGAGAACCATGGTGGATTTCCAGCTGATGAAATAAAGGATTATTAAAGGAACGGGATGACCATGGGGATCATCGTTAATTCTCTGAAACAGAATCCGCCCTTTTCACCTGCCAAACACATGCCAACTTCTCCTCTCTGGGGATAATAAAAACTAACCAGCGAACTGACAGAGGGCCTGACCCCCCCCCATCCACATCGACCACACCCACAAAAAAAAACCATACCCTCCAGCTACTAATTATAATGCTAACTTGCAAAATTTCCCTGCATTTTAAAACAATGGAAAAATGGTGGTGGGATGATACTTAGAAGAATGGCTTCTTGTCAGTCTCCACTAACAAAAATAGGCAACACCAAGTCAGCTACTCCTCAGCATAGTTATGTCCGTCGCAGCCTTCTTGGGTTTCAGGAGGTACAAACAAAGGTTCTCACAATTATGGTGAAACGCTGAACACCTGCAAATAATTTTCAACGTAGTGGTTAATTGAAAAGCTCTGCGGAATACTTCTTGGAACAAGCCAGTTACATGTTCCCACGCAAAGAGGTGATAGAGAACCATGGTGGATTTCCAGCTGATGAAGTAAAGGATTATTAAAGGAAATGGAAGACCATGGGGATCATCGTTAATTGTCTGAAACAGAATCCGCCCTTTTCACCTGCCAAACACATGCCCACTTCTCCTCTCTGGGGATAATAAAAACTAACCAGCAAACTGTCAGAGGGCCTGACCCCCCCCCATCCACATGGACCACACACAAAAAAAAACCGTACCCTCCAGCTACTAATTATAATGCTAACTTGCAAAATTTCTCTGCATTTTAAAACAATGGAAAAATGGTGGTGGGATGATACTTAGAAGAATGGCTTCTTGTCAGTCTCCACTAACAAAAATAGGCAACACCAAGTCAGCTACTCCTCACCATAGTTATGTCCGTCGCTGCCTTCTTGGGTTTCAGGAGGCACAAACAAAGGTTCTCACAATTATGGTGAAACGCTGAACACCTGCAAATAATTTTCAACGTAGTGGTTAATTGAAAAGCTCTGCGGCATACTTCTTGGAACAAGCCAGTTACCTGTTCCCAGGCAAAGAGGAGTATATAGAGCCATGGTGGATTTCCAGCTGATGAAGTAAAGGATTATTGAAGGAACGGGATGACCATGGGGATCATCGTTAATTCTCTGAAACAGAATCCGCCCTTTTCACCTGACAAACACATGCCCACTTCTCCTCTCTGGGCACAATAAAAACTAACCAGCGAACTGACAGAGGGCCTGACCCCCCCATCCACATTGACCATACACACACAAAAAAAAACCGTACCCTCCAGCTACTAATTATAATGCTAACTTGCAAAATTTCCCTGCATTTTAAAACAATGGAAAAATGGTGGTGGGATGATACTTAGAAGAATGGCTTCTTGTCAGTCTCCACTAACAAAAATAGGCAACACCAAGTCAGCTACTCCTCAGCATAGTTATGTCCGTCGCAGCCTTCTTGGGTTTCAGGAGGCACAAACAAAGGTTCTCACAATTACGGTGAAACGCTGAACACCTGCAAATAATTTTCAACGTAGTGGTTAATTGAAAAGCTCTGCGGCATACTTCTTGGAACAAGCCAGTTACCTGTTCCCACGCAAAGAGGAGTATATAAAACCATGGTGGATTTCCAGCTGATGAAGTAAAGGATTATTAAAGGAAGGGGATGACCATGGGGATCATCGTTAATTCTCTGAAACAGAATCCGCCCTTTTCACCTGCCAAACACATGCCCACTTCTCCTCTCTGGGGATAATAAAAACTAACCAGCGAACTGACAGAGGGCCTGACCCCCTCCATCCACATCGACCACACACACAAAAAAAAACCGTACCCTCCAGCTACTAATTATAATGCTAACTTGCAAAATTTCCCTGCATTTTAAAACAATGGAAAAATGGTGGTGGGATGAGACTTAGAAGAATGGCTTCTTGTCAGTCTCCACTAACAAAAATAGGCAACACCAAGTCAGCTACTCCTCAGCATAGTTATGTCTGTCGCAGCCTTCTTGGGTTTCAGGAGGCACAAACAAAGGTTCTCACAATTATGGTGAAACGCTGAACACCTGCAAATAATTTTCAACGTAGTGGTTTATTGAAAAGCTCTGCGGCATACTTCTTGGAACAAGCCAGTTACCTGTTCCCAGGCAAAGAGGAGTATAGAGAACCATGGTGGATTTCCAGCTGATGAAGTAAAGGATTATTAAAGGATAGGGATGACCATGGGGATCATCGTTAATTCTCTGAAACAGAATCCGCCCTTTTCACCTGCCAAACACATGCCCACTTCTCCTCTCTGGGGATAATAAAAACTAACCAACGAACTGACAGAGGGCCTGACCCCCCCCCATCCACATCGACCACACACAAAAAAAAAACCGTACCCTCCAGCTACTAATTATAATGCTAACTTGCAAAATTTCCCTGCATTTTAAAACAATGGAAAAATGGTGGTGAGATGATACTTAGAAGAATGGCTTCTTGTCAGTCTCCACTAACAAAAATAGGCAACACCAAGTCAGCTACTCCTCAGCATAGTTATGTCCGTCGCAGCCTTCTTGGGTTTCAGGAGGCACAAACAAAGGTTCTCACAATTATGGTGAAATGCTGAACACCTGCAAATAATTTTCAACGTAGTGGTTAATTGAAAAGCTCTGCGGCATACTTCTTGGAACAAGCCAGTTACCTGTTCCCACGCAAAGAGGAGTATAGAGAACCATGGTGGATTTCCAGCTGATGAAGTAAAGGATTATTAAAGGAAAGGGATGACCATGGGGATCATAGTTAATTCTCTGAAACAGAATCCGCCCTTTTCACCTGCCAAACACATGCCCACTTCTCCTCTCTGGGGATAATAAAAACTAACCAGCGAACTGACAGAGGGCCTCACCCCCCCCCATCCACATCGACCACACACACAAAAAAAAACCGTACCCTCCAGCTACTGATTATAATGCTAACTTGCAAAATTTCCCTGCATTTTAAAACAATGGAAAAATGGTGGTGGGATGAGACTTAGAAGAATGGCTTCTTGTCAGTCTCCACGGACAAAAATAGGCAACACCAAGTCAGCTACTCCTCAGCATAGCTATGTCCGTCGCAGCCTTCTTGGGTTTCAGGAGGCACAAACAAAGGTTCTCACAATTATGGTAAAACGCTGAACACCTGCATATAATTTTCAACGTAGTGGTTAATTGAAAAGCTCTGCGGCATACTTCTTGGAACAAGGCAGTTACCTTTTCCCACGCAAAGAGGAGTATAGAGAACCATGGTGGATTTCCAGCTGATGAAGTAAAGGATTATTAAAGGAACGGGATGACCATGGGGATCATCGTTAATTCTCTGAAACAGAATCCGCCCTTTTCACCTGCCAAACACATGCCCACTTCTCCTCTCTGGGGATAATAAAAACTAACCAGCAAACTGACAGAGGGCCTGACCCCCCCCCCATCCACATCCACCACACACAAAAAAAAAACGTACCCTCCAGCTACTAATTATAATGCTAACTTGCAAAATTTCCCTGCATTTTAAAACAATGGAAAAATGGTGGTGGGATGACACTTAGAAGAATGGCTTCTTGTCAGTCTCCACTAACAAAAATAGGCAACACCAAGTCAGCTACTCCTCACCATAGTTATGTCCGTCGCTGCCTTCTTGGGTTTCAGGAGGCACAAACAAAGGTTCTCACAATTATGGTGAAACGCTGAACATCTGCAAATAATTTTCAACGCAGTGGTTAATTGAAAAGCTCTGCGGCATACTTCTTGGAACAAGCCAGTTACCTGTTCCCACGCAAAGAGGAGTATATAGAGCCATGGTGGATTTCCAGCTGATGAAGTAAAGGATTATTAAAGGAACGGGATGACCATGGGGATCATCGTTAATTCTCTGAAACAGAATCCGCCCTTTTCACCTGCCAAACACATGCCCACTTCTCCTCTCTGGGGACAATAAAAACTAACCAGCGAACTGACAGAGGGCCTGACCCCCCCATCCACATTGACCATACACACACAAAAAAAAACCGTACCCTCCAGCTACTAATTATAATGCTAACTTGCAAAATTTCCCTGCATTTTAAAACAATGGAAAAATGGTGGTGGGATGAGACTTAGAAGAATGGCTTCTTGTCAGTCTCCACTAACAAAAATAGGCAACACCAAGTCAGCTACTCCTCAGCATAGTTATGTCCGTTGCAGCCTTCTTGGGTTTCAGGAGGCACAAACAAAGGTTCTCAGAATTATGGTGAAACGCTGAACACCTGCAAATAATTTTCAACGTAGTGGTTAATTGAAAAGCTCTGCGGCATACTTCTTGGAACAAGGCAGTTACCTTTTCCCACGCAAAGAGGAGTATAGAGAACCATGGTGGATTTCCAGCTGATGAAGTAAAGGATTATTAAAGGAAAGGGATGACCATGGGGATCATCGTTAATTCTCTGAAACAGAATCCGCCCTTTTCACCTGCCAAACACATGCCCACTTCTCCTCTCTGGGGATAATAAAAACTAACCAGCGAACTGACAGAGGGCCTGACCCCCCCCATCCACATCGACCACACCCAGAAAAAAAAACCATACCCTCCAGCTACTAATTATAATGCTAACTTGCAAAATTTCCCTGCATTTTAAAACAATGGAAAAATGGTGGTGGGATGATACTTAGAAGAATGGCTTCTTGTCAGTCTCCACTAACAAAAATAGGCAACACCAAGTCAGCTACTCCTCAGCATAGTTATGTCCGTCGCAGCCTTCTTGGGTTTCAGGAGGTACAAACAAAGGTTCTCACAATTATGGTGAAACGCTGAACACCTGCAAATAATTTTCAACGTAGTGGTTAATTGAAAAGCTCTGCGGCATACTTCTTGGAACAAGCCAGTTACCTGTTCCCACGCAAAGAGGTGATAGAGAACCATGGTGGATTTCCAGTTGATGAAGTAAAGGATTATTAAAGGAAAGGGATGACCATGGGGATCATAGTTAATTCTCTGAAACAGAATCCGCCCTTTTCACCTGCCAAACACATGCCCACTTCTCCTCTCTGGGGATAATAAAAACTAACCAGCAAACTGAGAGAGGGCCTGACCCCCCCCATCCACATCCACCACACACAAAAAAAAACCGTACCCTCCAGCTACTAATTATAATGCCAACTTGCAAAATTTCCCTGCATTTTAAAACAATGGAAAAATGGTGGTGGGATGATACTTAGAAGAATGGCTTCTTGTCAGTCTCCACTAACAAAAATAGGCAACACCAAGTCAGCTACTCCTCAGCATAGTTATGTCCGTCGCTGCCTTCTTGGGTTTCAGGAGGCACAAACAAAGGTTCTCACAATTATGGTGAAACGCTGAACATCTGCAAATATTTTTCAACGTAGTGGTTAATTGAAAAGCTCTGCGGCATACTTCTTGGAACAAGCCAGTTACCTGTTCCCACGCAAAGAGGAGTATATAGAACCATGGTGGATTTCCAGCTGATGAAGTAAAGGATTATTAAAGGAACGGGATGACCATGGGGATCATCGTTAATTCTCTGAAACAGAATCCGCCCTTTTCACCTGCCAAACACATGCCCACTTCTCCTCTCTGGGGACACTAAAAACTAACCAGCGAACTGACAGAGGGCCTGACCCCCCCATCCACATCGACCACACACAAAAAAAGAAAAACCGTACCCTCCAGCTACTAATTATAATGCTAACTTGCAAAATTTCCCTGCATTTTCAAACAATGGAAAAATGGTGGTCGGATGATGGTTAGAAGAATGGCTTCCTGTCAGTCTCCACTAACAAAAATAGGCAACACCAAGTCAGCTACTCCTCAGCATAGCTATGACCATCGCAGCCTTCTTAGGTTTCAGGAGGCACAAACAAAGGTTCTCACAATTATGGTGAAACGCTGAACACCTGCAAATAATTTTCAACGTAGTGGTTAATTGAAAAGCTCTGCGGCATACTTCTTGGAACAAGCCAGTTACCTGTTCCCACGCAAAGAGGAGTATAGAGAACCATGGTGGATTTCCAGCTGATGAAGTAAAGGATTATTAAAGGAACGGGATGACCATGGGGATCATCGTTAATTCTCTGAAACAGAATCCGCCCTTTTCACCTGCCAAACACATGCCCACTTCTCCTCTCTGGGGTTAATAAAAACTAACCAGCGAACTGACAGAGGGCCTGACCCCCCCCATCCACATCCACCACACACAAAAAAAAACCGTACCCTCCAGCTACTAATTATAATGCTAACTTGCAAAATTTCCCTGCATTTTAAAACAATGGAAAAATGGTGGTGGGATGATACTTAGAAGAATGGCTTCTTGTCAGTCTCCACTAACAAAAATAGGCAACACCAAGTCAGCTACTCCTCAGCATAGTTATGTCCGTCGCAGCCTTCTTGGGTTTCAGGAGGCACAAACAAAGGTTCTCACAATTATGGTGAAACGCTGAACATCTGCAAATAATTTTCAACGTAGTGGTTAATTGAAAAGCTCTGCGGCATACTTCTTGGAACAAGCCAGTTACCTGTTCCCACGCAAAGAGGAGTATATAGAGCCATGGTGGATTTCCAGCTGATGAAGTAAAGGATTATTGAAGGAACGGGATGACCATGGGGATCATCGTTAATTCTCTGAAACAGAATCCGCCCTTTTCACCTGCCAAACACATGCCCACTTCTCCTCTCTGGGGATAATAAAAACTAACCAGCGAACTGACAGAGGGCCTGACCCCCCCCCATCCACATCGACCACACCCACAAAAAAAAACCGTACCCTCCAGCTGCTAATTATAATGCTAACTTGCAAAATTTCCCTGCATTTTAAAACAATGGAAAAATGGTGGTGGGATGATACTTAGAAGAATGGCTTCTTGTCAGTCTCCACTAACAAAAATAGGCAACACCAAGTCAGCTACTCCTCAGCATAGTTATGTCCGTCGCAGCCTTCTTGGGTTTCAGGAGGTACAAACAAAGGTTCTCACAATTATGGTGAAACGCTGAACACCTGCAAATAATTTTCAACGTAGTGGTTAATTGAAAAGCTCTGCGGCATACTTCTTGGAACAAGCCAGTTACCTGTTCCCACGCAAAGAGGTGATAGAGAACCATGGTGGATTTCCAGCTGATGAAGTAAAGGATTATTAAAGGAAAGGGATGACCATGGGGATCATAGTGATGTATCTAAGGATTCTTAAAGGAACAGGCTGAAAAGTGCAGATCCTGACTGAAACAGGATTCGGACTTTTTGCCTGCAACACACATGCCCACTTCTCCTCTCTAGGGATAACAAAAACAACCCATCGGATTGACAGATGGCCTGCCCCCGCCCCCCACCACCCCACACAAAATCGTGCCCTCCAGCGACTGATCCTTATGCTATCTGGCAATACGTCCTCTGCCTTTTAAAATAATGGAGATAGAATGGTGGAATTATACCTAAAAGACTGGCTTATTGCCAGACTCCCATACCAAGTATTCGCAACAGCAAGTCACCTAGGCCTCAGCACACGTTTGTCCCTGGCAGCCATCTTGGGTTTAAGGAGGCACAGATGAACCTTATCACAATTATGGTGAAAGGTGCTGCAAAAGCGGTCAAGTAATTCTCATGGTAGTGGTTACTTGAAAAGCTCTGCGGCATAATTCTTTGAACTAGCCAGTTAACTGGGCCCACGCATAGAGCAGTCTAGAGGCCCATGGTGGATTCCCAGCTGATGAAGCAAGGGATTCTTAATGGAACGGGGTGAAAAGTGCGGTTTCTGTGTCAGTCTAAGACAGAAACGGGGTCCGAACTTTTTACCTGCCACACACATGCCCACTTCTCCAGTCTGGGGAAAATAAAAACCATCCAGCGAACTGACAGAGGGCCTGCGCCCCCCACCCACACCGACCCCACAAATAAAAATGTCCCCTCCAGCTACTAATTATTATGCTAACTTGCAAAGGTTTCCGTGCATTTTAAAATAATGGGGAAAGTATGGTGGAATGATACTTAAAAGAATGGCCTCCTTCCAGCCTCCAGTAACAAGTGTCGTGAAATCCAAGTGACCTAGGCCTCAGCATAGTTTTCTCCGTGGCAGCCATCTTGTGTTTAAGGAGGCACAGACGATCCTTATCACAATTATGGTGATATGTGCTGCAGAAACTGGCAAATAATTCTACACGTAGTGTTTATCTCAAAAGCTGTGCAGCATACATCTTGGTACAGGCCAGTTCATGGGCCCATGCATGGAGGGTTCTAAGGAACCATGGTGGATTCCCAGCTGATGAATCAAAGGATTTTTAATGGAACCGGCTGAAAAGTGCGGATCCTGTTTCAGTCTAACTGAAACAGGATCCGCACATTTCACCTGCCACAAATAGATCCACTTCCCTGTCTGGGCATAATAAACACAAACAACCAGACTGACAGAGGGACTGTCCCCCAAACCACCCCGATCCCACCCAAAAACGTCCCCTCCGTTGACTCATCCTTATGCTAACTGCCGAAAGTTGCTCACCTTTTAATATAAGGGAGAAAGGATGGGGCAATGATAATTAAAAGACTGGATTCTTGTCAGACTCCCGTACCAAGTATTGGCAACACCAAGCGAGAGAACCCTCAGCATAGGTTTGTCCATGGAAGCCATCTAGGGTTTAAGGAAGCACAAATGAACCTTATCAAAATTATGGTAAAAGTGCTGGAAAAGCTGGCAAATAATTTCCATGGTAGTGGTTATTTCAAATGCTCTGTGGCATACTTCTTTGAACTAGCCTGTTAAGTGGGTCCACACATAGTGGGGTGTAGAGAACTATGGTGGATTCCCAGCTGATGAAGCAAAGGATTCTTAAAGGAACAGGATGAAAAGTGCCGATCTTGTATCAGTCTAAGACTGAAACAGGATCCACACTTTTCACTTGCCACACACATGTCCACTTCTCCTCTCCGGGGATAATAAAAACAAACCACTGGACTGACAGAGGGCCTGGCTCTGCCTCTCCCACCCCACACAAAAACGTTTCCTCCAGCGACTCATCCTTAAGCTAAATGGCAATAGGTGCTCTGCCTTTTAAAATAGTTGTGAAAGGAAGGTGGAATGATACTTAAAGGAATGGCTTCTTGCCACGGACCAGTACCAATTATCGGCAACTCCAAGGGAGATTGGCCTAACCGTAGTTTTTTCTGTGGAAGCCAGCTTGGGTTTCAGGATGCACTGCCTAACCTTTTCACAATCATTGTGAAAGTTGCTGCAAAAACTGGCAAATAATACTCAATGTAGTGGTTATTTCCAAAGCTCTGCGGCATACATCTTGGAACTAGCCAGTTACCTGGACCCACACATAGAGGGGTCTCGACAGCCATGGTGGATTCCCAGCTGATGAATCAAAGGATTCGTAAAGGAACTGGCTGAAAAGTGCGGATCCTGTTTCAGTCTAAGACTGAAACAGGATCCGTACTTTTCACCTGCCACACACATGCCCACCTCTCCTCTTTGGGCATAATAAAGACAAACCACCAGACAGACAGAGAGCCTTCCCCTCAACGCACCACCCGACCCCACTCAAAAACGTCCCCTCCAGCAACTCATTCTTATGATAACTGGAAAAAGGTGTTCTGCCTTTTAAAATGATGGAGAAAGGATGGTGGAATGACTCTTAATAACATGGCTTCTTGCCAGGCTCCAGTACCAACTATCGGCAACACCAAGTGAACTAGGCCTCAGCATACTTTTGTCCGCCCCAGCCATCTTGGGTTGAAGGAGGCACGGACGAACCTTATCACAATTATGGTGAAAGGTGGTGCAAAAACTAGCAAATAATTCTCAACGTAGTGGTTATTTCAAAAGCTCTGTGGCATACTTCTTGGAACTTGCCAGTTACCTGGGCCCACGCATAGAGGTCTTTAAAGAACCATGGTGTATTCCCAGCTGATGAATCAAACGATTCTTTTTTGTTTGTTTGTTTGTTTGTTAGCTCATTATGGGGGTACAAAAGATCAGGCTATATACATTCCCCATGCCTCCCCTTTCCCCCGATTCTGAGCTTCAATTTTGTCCATTCCCTAGTCAGTGCACATCACATTCATCATGTAGGTGTGCACCCCTCCTCTCCCCCACCCCATCCCCCCCAGTTAGAACTTGAAGGGTGTCCATTCCCCAGGCAGTGCACATCACATTCATCAAGTAGGTATACACCCATCCCTTCCACCCGGCCCCAACCTCTGTCCGATACCCAATTGGTGTTGTTCCCAAATGTGCACTCAGGGAAACCAATTTGCTGGTGAGTACATGTGGTGCTTATTTTTCCATTCTTGGGATACTTCACTTAATAGAATGGGATCCAGCTCTCTCCAGGAGAACCAAAGAGATGCCATATCGCCATTATTTCTAATAGCTGAGTAATATTCCATGGTATACATATACCACATTTTGCTAATCCATTCATGAATTGATGGGCATTTGGGTTGTTTCCACATCTTTGTGATTGTGAATTGTGCTGCTATAATCATTCAGGTGCAGGTGTCTTTTTTATAGAATGACTTTTGTTCTTCTGGGTAGATGTCCAATAATGGAATTGCTGGATCGAATGGTAGGTCTACTTGAATCTGTTTAAGGTATCTCCACATTGCTTTCCACAGGGGCTGCACTAGTTTACAGTCCCACCAGCAGTGTATGAATGTACCTATCTCCCCACACCCACACCAACATGTATAGTTTTGGGACTTTTTTGATAAAGGCCATTCCCACTGGAGTTAAGTGATATCTCATTGTGGTTTTGATTTGCATTTCCCTGATGATTAGAGATGTTGAACACTTTTTCATATGTTTGTTAGCCATTTTTATATCTTCTTTTGAAAAATTTCTATTTATGTCCTTTGCCCACTTTTTGATAGGGTTGTTTGATTTTTTCTTACTGATTTTTCTGAGTTCTAAATAGATTCTTGTTATCAGTCCTTTATCTGATGTGTAGTATGCGAAAAATTTTTCCCATTCTGTAGGTTGTCCATTTACTCTCGTGACTGTTTCTTTGGCTGTGCAGAAGCTTTTTAATTTGATCAGGTCCCATTTATTTATTTTTGTTGTTGCTGTGATTGCTTTAGGGGTCTTCTTCATAAATTCTTTGCCTAGGCCAATGTCTGTAAGAGTCTTTCCTACATTTTCTTCTAGAATTCTAATAGTTTCTGACCTTAGGTTTAAGTCTGTTAACCACTGTGATTTGATTTTTGTGTGTCCTGTTTTAGTCTTCTACATGTGGATATCCAGTTTTCCCAGCACCATTTATTAAATAAGGAATCTTTTCCCCAGAGTATGTTTTTGTCTGCTTTGTCAAAGATTAGATGGCTATATGAGGATGGTTTTATATTGGGATTTTCTGTTGTGTTCCACTGGTCTGTGTCCCTGCACTTGTGCCAGTACCAGGCTGTTTTAAGAACCACAGCCTTGTAGTATAGTTTGAAGTCTGGCAAATTAATACTTCCCATTTTGTTTTTGTTGTTTAAGATTGCTTTTGCTAAACGGGGTCTTCCCTGGTTCCATACAAAGCGTAAAATTATTTTTTCTATGTCTGTGAAAAAAGATGTTGGTAATTTAATAAGGATTGCATTGAATCTGTAGATAACTTTGGGCAGTATAGACATTTTAACAATGTTGATTCTACCGATCCATGAGCATGGTATGGTTTTCCACCTATTTACATGTTCTGCAATTTCCTTCCTCAGTGTTTCATAGTTCTCCCTATAGAGGTCCTTTACCTCCTTAGTTAAATAAATTCCTAGGTATTTTATTTTCTTTGTTGCTATTTTGAAGGGTATTGAGTCCTTAATTTGGTTTTCCATTTGACTGTTATTGGCATATATGAATTCCTCTGATTTGTGTGTATTGATTTTCTATCCTGAGACTTTACTGAATTCATTGATCAATTCCAGGAGTCTCTTGGTTGAAACCTTGGGGTTTTATAGATATAACATCATATCATCAGCAAAGAGTGAGAGTTTGATCTCTTCTGTCCCTATTTCAACTCCCTTGATTCTGCTCTCTTGCCTGATAGCTCTTGCAAGGACTTCCAATACTATGTAGAAAAGTAATGGGGACAGTGGTAAGCCTTGTCTGGTTCCAGTTTGAAGTGGGAATGCTTTCAGTTTTTCCCCATTCGGTATGATGTTGGCTGAGGGTTTGTCGTATATGGCTTGTATCATTTTTATATAGGCCCCATCTATGCCTATTTTGTTAAGTGTTCTTATCATAAAAGGGTGTTGAATTTTGTCAAATGCTTTCTCTGCATCTATTGAGAGGATCATCTGATCTTTATTTTTGCTTCTATTTATGTGATGAATTACATTCCCATATGTCAAACCATCCCTGCATCTCTGGGATGAAGCCCACTTGGTCGTGATGGATTATTTTTTTGATAAGCACTTGGATTCGATTTGTTAGAATTTTATTGAGAATTTTTGCATCTATATTCATAAGAGAAATTGGTCTATAGTTCTCTGTTTTAGTTGCATCCTTTCCTGGATTTGGTATCAGGATTATGTTGGCTTGGTAAAAAGTGTTGGGGAGAATCCCATCCTTCTCTATATTGGAGAATAGTTTATGTACGATGGGCACCAGTTCTTCTTTGTAGGTATGGTAGAATTCAGGTGTGAACCCATCTGGTCCAGGGCTTTTCTTTTTGGGAAGGTTTTTTATTGCTGTTTCAATTTCAGATCTAGATATCGGTCTATTCAGGAATTCTATTTCTTCCTGGTTGAGCCTGGGAAGGCTGTGTGTTTATAAGAATTTGTCCATTTCCTCCAGGTTTTCTAATTTGTGTGCATAAAGATTTTTGTAGAATTCATAGATGATATCATGTATCTCTGTGGCATCAGTCGTGATTACTCCTTTCGTGTTCCTGATCGAGGTTATAAGAGATTTTTCTTTTCTGCTCTTGGTTAGTTTAGCCAGAGGTGTGTCAATTTTGTTTATTTTTTCAAAGAACCAACTTTTGGTTTTATTAATCTCCGTTATGGTTTGGTTTAATCTCCCTTATGGTCCTTTTCATTTAGTTCTGATTTAATCTTAATAATTTCCTTCTGCTGGGTTTGGGTTTGGTCTCTTCTTTCTTCTCCAGCTCTTTGAGTCTATTCATTAGATTGTCTATTTGTAAGTTTTCTGTCTTTTTGGTATAGGCATTTATGGAAATAAATTTTCCTCTCAGGACTGCTTTAGCTGTGTCCCACAGATTTTGATAAGTTGTATCTCCTTTGTCGTTTAATTCAGAGAATCTTTTGATTTCTGACTTGATTTCTTCATTTATAAAATGATTGTTCAGGAGAAGGTTATTTAGCTTCCATGACTTTGAGTAGAAATGAGGATTTCTGTTAGGGTTCATTGTTACTTTTATTCCACTGTGATCCGAGAAGCTGCATGGTATTATTTCTATATTTTTAAATTTTTTAAGACATGCTTTATGTCCTAAGATATGGTCAATCTTGGAGAATGTCCCATGAGCTGATGAGAAGAACTTATATTCAGTGGTATTTGGGTAGAATGTCCTGTAGATGTCAGTCAGGCCCATTTGTTCTAGCATTCTATATACGTCCAATATTTCTTTGTTTATTTTTTGTTTGGAGGATCTGTCTTGAACTGTCAGTGGCGTGTTAAAATCTCTGGCTACTAAAGTGTTGTTATCTATCATTTGGTTCAGATCAAGTAGGGTTTGCTTTATGAATCTGGGTGCACCTAGATCGGGTGCATATATGTTAAGTATAGTTATGTCTTCTTGTTGAATTGTACCCTTCACCAGTATATAGTAACCATCTTTGTCTTTCTTTACTTTTGTTGATTTAAAAACTACGTTATCGGAGATTAGAACTGCCACGCCAGCTTTCTTTTGGGTTCCATTTGCTTGGAATATTGATTTCCACCCTTTTATTTTCAGTCTAAATGCATCCTTGCAGGTTAGATGAGTTTCCTGAAGACAGCAGATACTTGGCTTATATCTTTTTTATCCATCGGGCCAGTCCATGTCTCTTGAGTGGGGAATTCAATCCATTCACATTTAATGAGAGAACTGATAAGCGAGACAGATTGCTGTTCCTCATGTTGGGTTGAATTTCATTGATCTGTTTTCTCTCTTGAGCCATTATGATAACTGTGTTTTCATATTTATCTCTTGATTAGTGTTACATTCGAAGGTCCTTCTTGTGCTGGACCACGTGTAACTCTGTTTTGAATACTTCTTGGAAAGCTGCTCTTGTCTTGGTGAATTCTCTGAGTTTTTGTTTATCTGAGAATGTCTTAATTTCACCTTCATATATAAAACTGAGCTTATCTGGGTACAGGATTCTAGGCTGGGCATTATTCTGTTTCAGAAGAGTGAGAATGGGGCTCCAATCTCTTCTTGCTTGTAAGGTTTCAGTTGAGAAATCTGGCGTGATTCGGATGGGCTTTCCTTTGTATGTTACTTGTTTTTTTCTCCTTACAGATTGAAGAAGGGCCTCGTTAGTGGATATTTTGGTCAGTCTGATAACTACATGACGTGGTGTCTTCCTATTTGGTATGAATCTCTCAGAGGTTCTTTGAGCTTCTTGAACCTGTGTATCTAGAGATTTGGCAAGGCCTGGGAAATTTTCCTCAATTATATCTTCAGATACTTTATTCAACCCTTGCTTATTGTCTTCTTCACCCTCAGGAATGCCGATAACTCTCACGTTAGGCTTCTTTACATAATCCCACATTTCTTGTAGACTATGATTATTTCTCATGTTTCTTTGTTTTAACTCTGTGACTGCCTTATTTAATTGGAAAGTGTTATCTTCGATCTCTGAGATTCTTTCTTCTGTTTGATCTACCCTGCTCTTGAGACTTTCCACTGTGTTTTGTAGCTCCTTGAATAAATTTTTCATTTCCAGGAGTTCAGTTTGATTTTTCTTCAGTATTTCAATTTCTTTGGTGAATTTTTCTTCCAAGTCCTGGATCTTTTTTGTGGTTTCTTTGTGTTGATTATCCATTTTTTCTTGCATAATGTTCAGCGTATTTATGATCCATGTTTGAAATTCTTCCTGTGACATGTTGCTATTTGGAATCTGCTTTGTGTTAATTGGTGGAGAACTAGTAATCCTCTTTGAGGGCATGGTTTCAGCTTGATTCTTTATACTCCTAGAGTTCCTTCGCTGAGCCCTTCCCATCTGAATGAATCCTTAAGATCCCTTCTTTCAGCTTTAGTCTGGATAGGGGCACACTGTGAGTGCCAGGTAAGCTGCCTCCTCTGTCACTAGGGGGAGCCCTTCACATATTGTTCAGGATTTTGCTAGCTCCGCTGGGGGGGCTGCCCCTCTTCCTCTCCCGAGGTGGCTTCTGTCTCTCTCTGCAAGAAAGACAGTGGATAGGGAGAGTGGAGCGGTGCCCTCATTCGCCCAGCGCCCCAGCCACTGCAGTTCCCGCGGGAGATGGTCTGCCCCACCCCAATGTCTGCAAGGTCCACGCTCCACTCTCTCGTGACTGGGGAACCACTCAGTGTTCACACAAAGGTGGAGCTCCTAGTCAGGGTCCGTGGACTAGGGAAGGGAGCCGCCCAGGGAGCCGCCCGGTACCCAATCGCTCCTCAGCGTTTAGGCTGTGGACCCCGACAATGGCGGCCGCCCGTCTGCAGATCACTGTCACTGGGGTTGAATGCTCAGGGACCGGCAGAGGCCAGAGGAGCCGGGGAGCGGGAGAATCCAGCCGCCCACCTATACGAGGCAGTTTGGCGTCTGCTAGAGCCGGGACCAAAGCAGCCCCACCGCCCACGTATAGGAGACAGTTGCTAGGTGCGTCAGCTGCGCACAGCACTCCAGGGTCCAAAATGCCTCCTGCCAATGTCTCTTCTCTGCAGAGCCCCACATCTCCCGTGGCGATTCTGCACCGACTTCAGGCAGATCCTCAATTGAGTGGGTGTGGAGGTCAGAGGGGGAACAAGATGCTTTCCTGTGGGGCTGAACCCACCCCACTCTCTGGTGAGGTGGGTACAGCTGTCCCGTGCTCCCTTCTCTATTGGCCATCCCGCACTCTCCAGATTTTGGTGATTTATTTCCCTAATCACCTCAGTCTTTTCTTGCTCTCTCTCTCTGTCCCACGCTGATTCTCCATGGATTCACACCACCGTTCTTGTGGGGAAGTGAACCTCTAGGGTTGTGGCAGTGGGAGACCCATGCCTTCCACTCCAGGAGCACGAATCCAGGAGGTCACCACCATTCCACCATCATTGAGAATGAATCAAAGGAGTCTTAAAGGAACGGGCTGAAAAGTGCGGATCCTGTTTCAGTCTAAGTCTGAAACAGGATCCGCACTTTTCACCTGCCACACACATGCCCACTTCTCCTCTCTGGGCATAATAAAAACAAACCACTGGACTGACAGAGGGCTTGCCCCCCCACACACACCACACGACCCCACACAAAAACGTCCCCTCCAGTGACTCATTCTTATGCTAACTGGCAAATGGTGCTATGCCTTTTAAAATAATGGAAAAAGGATGGTGGAATGATACTTGAAAGACTGGTTTTATTCCACGCTCCCGTACCAAGTATCGGCAACACCAAGTGAGCTAGGCCTCAGCATAGTTTTTTCCCTGGCAGCCATCTTGGGATTAAGGAGGCAGAGAAGTACCTTGTCACAATTATGGTGAAAGGTGCTGCAAAAATTGGCAAATAATTCTCCACGTAGTGGTTATTTCAAAAGCTCTATGGCATACTTCTTGGAACCAGCTAGTTACCTGGGGCCACGCATAGAGGGTTATAGAGAACCATGGTGGATTCACGGAAGAAGAGTCAAATGATTCTTAAAGGAACGGGCAGAAAATGTGGATCCTGTTTCAGTCTAAGACTAAAACAGGATCCGCACTTTTCACCTGCTGCACACATGCCAACTTCTCCTCTCTGAGGATAAAAAAAAAAAAAAAAAAAAAAAACACTGGACTGGCAGAGCGCCTGCCCCCTCACACACCACCTGACCCCACACAACAACGTGCCCTCCAGCAACTCATTCTTATGCTAACTGGCAAAAGGTGCTCTGCCTTTTAAAACAATGGAAAAAGGTTGGTGGAATGATACTTAAAAGACTGGCTTCTTGCCAGGCTCCAGTACCAAGTATAGGCAATACCAAGTGAGGTAGGCCTCAGCATGGTTTTGTCCATGGCAGCCAGCTTGGTTTAAGGAGGCAGAGACGAACCTTGTCACAATTATGGTGAAAGGTGCTGCAAAAACTGGCAAATAATTCTCCACGTAGTGGTTATTTCAAAAGCTCTGCAGCATAATTCTTGGAAGTATCCAGTTAAAGGGTCCCACGCATTGAGGGGTCCAGAGAACCATGGTAGATTGCCAGGTGATGAATCAAAGGATTCTTAAAGAAACGGGCTGAAAACTGCTGATCCTCTTTCACCCTAAGACTGAAAGAGGATCAGCACTTTTCACCTGCCACACACATGCCCACTTCTCCTCTCTGGGCCTAATAAAAACAAACCGCCAGACTGAAAGATGCCCTGACCCCCAAACACCACCCGACCCCACAAAAAAAGTCCCTTCCAGCGACTCATTCTTATGCTAACTGCCAAAAGGTGCTCTGCCATTTAAAATAGTGGAGAAAGGATCATGGAATGATACTTAAAA